>NW_011494746.1:1258697-1267181 GCF_000754665.1 Bison bison bison | reverse complement strand
AGAGGCAGATCAGGTGGTCTGGTATTCCCATCTCTTTCAGAATTTTCCAGAGTTTATTGTGATCCACACAGTCAAAGGCTTTGGCGTAGTCAATAAAGCAGAAATAGATGTTTTTCTGGAACTCTCTTGCTTTTTCCATGATCCAGCGGATGTTGGCAATTTGATCTCTGGTTCCTCTGCCTTTTCTAAAACCAGCTTGAACATCAGGAAGTTCACGGTTCACGTATTGCTGAAGCCTGGCTTGGAGAATTTTGAGCATTACTTTACTAGCGTGTGAGATGAGTGCAATTGTGCGGTAGTTTGAGCATTCTTTGGCATTGCCTTTCTTTGGGATTGGAATGAAAACTGACCTTTTCCAGTCCTGTGGCCACTGCTGAGTTTTCCAAATTTGCTGGCATATGGAGTGCAGCACTTTCACAGCATCATCTTTCAGGATTTGAAATAGCTCAACTGGAATTCCATCACCTCCACTAGCTTTGTTCGTAGTGGGAATTTAGATGATAACTGTCTTCCCTTCATATACAATGTGATGGTAGAAACCACTGTTGCTCTCCAACATTCTTTCCTCTTTTCTTAATAATACATTCCTAGTTTTTGTTTGGCACCCCACTCCAGTACTCTTGCCTGGAAAATCCCATGGACGGAGAAGCCTGGTAGGCTGCAGTTCATGGGGTCTGGAAAGTCGGACACAACTGAGCGACTTCACTTTCAGTTTCCTGCATTGGAGAAGGAAATGGCAACCCACTCCAGTGTTCTTGCCTGGAGAATCCCAGGGACAGGGGAACCTGGTTGGCTGCCGTCTGTGGGGTTGCACAGAGTTGGACACAACTGAAGCAACTTAGCAGCAGCAGTTTTTTTAAAGTACATAGCTACCCAAAGAAAAGATTATATGACCACCTTACTAAGTTATTGCTAATGAGGTATAAGCAAAAGTAATGTGTGGAGTCTCTGAGGGACCCTTCTCCTGTTGTCTGGAATCTGGATGTGATGGCTGGAGGCTGAGCAGCTAGCAGGGGCCAAGAGGAGACATGTTAAGGTTGAGGGTACAGAATCTTAAGTGCAGCTTGGTTTCCTGATGACCGCAGGATTGCCATACCAGCTCTATATTGTCTGTTGGCAGACTTCTTTATGGATAGGAGAATTAAGGTCAATCTTTACAAAGCCTCTATTATTTGAGGATTCTCTATTATACAGAGCCAAATATAATCCTAAGTAACAGACAAAACTGCCTTTCAGCCTAATGAACAGACCATTTATATATATACCCACAAATTACTTAGTTTATAGGAAAGTCTATGATGATACCGTCTCTTTCCCAGGCCCCTTTATCCCCTTCCCATCCCCTTGTCTTCACCTTTCCCCCTGCACCTCCTCTTTCCTGACTCCCACACCAGAGTTGCCTGACCTCAGTGTTTCTGCCTCCACGACTAACAGGCTCACAGCCCAAAGGTCCTCGGAGCCCCTGCTGCCTTCCCCTCACAGCTGCCTGGCAAGCGTCCCACTGCAGAGAGGCCCGGGTGGGCCAGGGAAGTGGCTTCTGCTCCCCTTCCCAACGAGGTGTGAAGAGTGAGAATAAGCAGGCAAAGCTGATAACGTGCACTAACTGGGAGAAACCAGAAGAATGACTAATGAAACTTCCCTTTTCAGGCTCTGCAGGCTTGAATTGGTCTGTTTGCCCTGCCTCTGGCTAACTGGGTCCAAGAAGTCATGATTCAAAGGGAGAAGGGCTGTGTGTCTGGTGATAAACACACCAGGGCTGTGTGGTGACAAACTCAGGGTCTGGCCAGGGTGAACGCAGACCTCCGCCCTCGCCGTGAGGGGCAGATAAGTAAGGCCTCATACGGGTTGAATTAGATCCCCTCCCCAAAATATGTTGACGTCCTAAACCCCTGGTACCTCAGAATGTGACCTTATTTCAAGATAGGGTCTTTACAGGAGTAATAAGTTAAAATGAGGTCATTAGGATGGGCCCTAATCTAATGACTTGTGTCCTCATAAAAAGGGCAAATTTGCAGGCAGAGAGGACACAGGGAGAACACCACGTGGAGATGAAGTCAGAGATGGGGGAATTTCTACAAGCAAGGGAATTCCAAAGACTGTCAGCCACCCACCCGAAGCCCGGAGAGAGGCCTGGGGCTGATTCTCCCTCCCAGCCCTCAGTTTTCAATAAGCAATGATCACACTTTGGGTGAACGTCATTGGCCACTGTGACAGCTTCTCACAGCCTTCAGAGGAAACCAAGCCCGCTGACACTTTTATCTCAGACTTCCAGCTTCCAGAAGTCTGAGATAATCCATTTCTGTTGTTTAAGCCACAGTTTGTGGTACTTCATTAGGGCAACCCTAGCCACTAACGTGAGGTCCCTTTAAGTGCCAGCAACAGAGGAGTCTGTGACAGCACTGGTCTTAAGTGATTTCCCTGCTGCCTCTCATCCGGGTATGAAGACATTAAGGGCCGTTGGAGTCTCCTGGGTCATTCCGCTTGACAGAGACCCCAGCGAGTCCTCTCGCCCCTTCGGGCAGGCAGCCAGTGGCAGCCGCAGTAAGCTCTCAGAAGGGACTTCTCTGCTCTCCTCCTGGAGTCGCGTTACACAAGGAGACTTCCCAGGGGAGAAGGGCTGGCACTAACTGGCAAGGTCTGCCTGTGAATATCTTATCTATCTCTCTATCTATCTATCATCTCTGCTATTTTTTTCATTTTCCTGGCAGAAAAATCAGTATCTAGATGGGTAAGAATATTTCAAGTTATGTAGTCTTTTCAGACCCACACTAAAATCTTTCTCTGTTGAATGATTCTGGTATGTGTACAAACACACACAGGAAAAAATTGTATGCGGCTTCCCCTGCCTCGCTGTGCACACACACACACCCTTTGCTTTCCACTGGGGGATTGGAAGGCAGAAGGGATGGGGGAAGAGAAACATGCAAAGGCTTTGCAGAAGCAAGCCAGCCAGCCCAGCGACCACAGCTGGCTCCTCCCATCTGCCCCCTGGTACCACCTCTTATCCCCATAGTCTAGACTCAGGCTGCTTTGGGCACAGCGGGTATTGTGTGAAGCAGATGAGGACTTGTAGCTAGGAAGCATCTGTGTTGCTTCTTGTTCTGCTGATAGTCCTTTATATCTACCATATATGCCTCACCATAACCAGATGCTAACCCCATTTTTAAGAGGCTGAATCTGGGACTCAGCAATTCACCCCGGGGGAGCTGAATGAGAAGCCATGAGATAGGGCTGTGCCATTGTGAAAAGTCCATTCTGTGTCCATGGTGCACAGCACACTGGCTATTAAGGTCCCAGAAGTCTGTGCTAAGTGGGTACAGAGATTGTTTCCTGGGTAAGGAAATTTGTATTTCCTTTCTCCTTAATTCTACAGTAATGCTTTGGGTTGATTTTATAGCATTGGCTGCAGAGAAGATGATCATGATAATGAGGCAAAGGTGTGTGGAAATTGAGGGAAAGCCATTTGTAGAATACATATGGCAGCCTGCACTGTGCCAGGCTCGTGGTGAACACAATATGTGCCTTGATTTTAGGGGCTTAAAGTCTAAATAGGAAGATCAAACTAAACTTGTGTGAAAGGAGTTGACAACTGATGTTTCTCTAAGCTCAAAGTGGCTTTATTCGGGATTTGCTGAGACCACCCTCTCTCTGTGGGAATGGAAAGGGGTATGGATTGTAAGAGTCCAGATGGTTGGCTCCAGAGGCCTGGCGAGTCTCCTCCACCCTGTCATGGAAGGGCCCCGCCCTTTCTCGTGGTGTCTCCGCACTCTCCATGCATTTGGCCCCTGCCTCTCTCTCTAAGAAGTTCAGTTTCAGTTCTCTCCTAATCTCAACTTACCCAAAGCTTCCACCTGCTCTGACTCTACCTCAAAACATCTTTTGAGCCTTAACCACTATCCCAAGCAGTATATTCTTTCTGTATTTGGCAGTCACCTGGTGGTTCTTTCTACATTTGATTGGGTCAGCTTCTAGGCCTCTGTGAGCCTGGATTTGATTATCCTTGGATCCGTTGCCATCCCTGGAAGTCCAGTCAGCTTTGGCCAGGAGTAGTGGATCACAAGACCACCTAAGGGTTATGTGCAGACAGACACCTAAAACAAATCCAGTATGGGGCCTTTTGATTATAAAGTCAACCAAAGGTCTTAGGAAAGAGAAAGCACTCTGAGCCAGAGAGAGTAGGCTTCCTGGGGCCATGACGTGGCTGGGGTTTCAACACATGGCATTTGAGTCATGAGAGGGAAACAGAAGGCTGAAGTGAGCACTGTGGCAGATTGTAGCAGTGTTCACAATTATGTTCCCCTCCCTGCGGAGGGGTTCCCCCAGATGACAGCAGACTTGGCCCTGTGATGCTTTTGCCAATAAAGTGTGAGTAAAATGGAATTATGTCATTTCTAGGCAAAAGATAACCGAACCATGGTTCTCCATGTTCTTGTTTCGCTTTGCCCTGGGAACACCACTGTCCCAGGTAGGGAGGTCTCCATCAGCTTGGATCCCAGAATGAAACAACTTGGAGTAGAGCCAGAGCAAGGCCATGATGGATATATACGTAAGGTAAATAAGATATAACCCTTTGTTGTGTTAAGCCACTGAGATTTTAGGGTCATCTGTTACTTCAGTATAGCCTAGCCTAGACTGACTGATGTCAAAGATCAAGTTGTGTCAGATAAATGGGAGAGAGAGAGTTGGAGGTGAACAAGTAATAAGAAGTAGAGACAGGAATCCAGATATCAGAAAAGGAAGACTTAAGCAGGATAGCAAGAGAAGACCTGGAAAGAATCAACGGACTTCAAGAGTTGCCTCGAATGAAGAGGTACAGGGTTTTGGTAACAGGTTGGAATAGGGAACACAGGAGAGTAAAGGGTAAATAAATACATAATCCTTTACTGACCAGCTTATCATAGTTGAGAGTTGGAAGCATTTCAAGAAAAAGATATCCTTTTTAAAAAATTTAAAGTAGGGTAGACATCTAGTTAGTAATCCCCAGTAGGCATTTCAGATTGGGGTCAAGGCTAGTTGGGCCAGTAAGTTTTTAGAAACTGGTATTTTGATCTGTAAACATCACAGGTTATGAGAAATGGAACACAGATACCACATTTGTAGAGAGAAAGCAATACTAGATGGACAGAAGGAAGAGGAGGGACTAAACCCAAGATCTTCCAGAAGCATCACTCCATCAACTTAGGGATGTCTCAGGACTACTAAGTTGGCCCACCAGACATTTCTCATCATGTGGTGGAGCAGGGCTCTCAAGGAGGCCTGGCATGAGATCTCACATGGTGTGGAGCCCATGGCAAGGCCTCCCCTACTGACCCTCAGTCACTGGACTATAAATGTGGTGGAGCACAAATGATTAAATGGAATCCAGAGATTATTTTTCATTTTTCAAACCTCATTCACATACATTGCCTCATTGATGTCTCAATAAAAAAAACAAACCTCATAAAATATGTATTATCTCCGCAAAGCAGATGAAACAGAGGCTGGGGAGAAGTTAAGGAACTTTCGGAGGCAGGACTCAAGTGCCATGCTCTTGTTAGCACTCCACATCACCTCTGTGATTCCACCTCAGCCTCCCTCTGAGAGCGCCCGGAATCACAACACATACCCAGGAGCCCCCATTTGACATCTTTGCAGAGTTTGGCTTGAGCACAGTTCAAGACAAGGGGCAAGAAACTGTGTGAAACAATCATTTCCGAGCTCTGAGGAGCTCTTCCTTTCCAGTGAGTTTGGTATCTGTTTAGCCTCTGTCCTTGGAAGCTTTCCAGAAGCAAGACCAGGACTATCTTTAATACTAAGAGGAAAGCATGGCTTTTGCATTGAGAAAGATTTGCATTGGTTTTGGGGGAAACTCCTAAAGCACATATTTGCATTTTCTCTTGCTTGGAGAGGTCACCCAAGAACTGGCCCCTCCTCAACTTTTCTATAGGATCTCCCTTTTAGTGGAATGGTCTTCCCAGATCCCTCAAACTCCAAAAGACTGCACCCAGAAGTTCCCATGGGGAGGTTCTCATGATGGTAACAGTGTGTGTGTAATTCTATTTTATGCTCCTTGAGAGCAGTTGTTGCCATGTGAGAAGCACAATGGCACCCATTGTTCTATTGGCGGAAACTGACTTCTGGCTCCCACTTCTTCATTTTCTTCTACTTCCTGGTCTCCTTTAGAAGACCAAGGAACAGCTGGACGGATGAGGTTGTTGGCTCACATATAATAGGTCCTAAGAACGCCTCCAGCCCTGCCGCAGCTGTACCAAATGAACTTGGCGCTATTTTGTACAGTAAGATGCCATGCCACTGCAGACCATGCACGGCCCACACCACTCTCTCTCATGGACCCGGGAGAGCCAGTCAGGCCCACCCCTATGGCTTGTCTGCTTCCAGCGTTGAATTGAAAGTCTTCCTTAAAGGAAGGTGACAACTACATTCTTGTTGGATCTTTAAAACAAGAAGCTAGGATGTTTCCCAGAAGCTCTGAATCTGTACTTCAAGGGCAAAAAAAAAAAGCATTAACCTAGTTTAACTATATTTTAGGAAATGAATGCTGGGCATTGGAAAACCCGTTTTGCTTTCAGCTCTAGGTTTTCTGGAGAGAAAACAAGACAAGGCTCACTTCTGAGCACACAGGATAGAATGCAGAGATTGGGGCCTGCTGCTTAAGAACCTGCAGTTTTGGACCCTTCAATGAGTAAGTTTGTCAGAAAGAGCACTTGTGACCATATTCTGCTGAATATATGCATTTGTAGGATGTCGTTTGCTCAGGCCCCTTTCAAAGAGCCTTTTCTCTTGGTAGCGTGTATAAGGCAGACAGGGTTAGACTGGTCCACCACGGGAGTGGATGGGGGTGGGGAGGCCATTTGGAATTCAGGCTCTATTTTTGTTGCAACCAAGACACCATTTCTATAGCTCTGTCAGGTGTATACATAAGGCATCATCTGCAGTTAGCATTTGCAGTGGCTGCATACTCAAAACTGCTATAAAGAAAGTTGGAGCTTTCTAGCAGCCCATGAATTGAAATTCTTTCACTTTAGGCTTGGAAAGACACTTAGTTCTTTGCTCAGGAGGCTCTTGCCCCAGGCCTCCATGGAAGCTCCTTCTTTTTTTATTCCTAATTTGCCACAGTTTCATCTCTTAAAGTGGTAGAGGATAAGGTCTTGTTGACTGGTAAGCTGGAATTTGCCCTCATCTCTTTCTCCTAAAGGGAAAATTAAAACAACCAAGAAAAGAAAAACAAAAAAAGCCCAGTGTTTTTATCCACTCCTGCATAACAAATTACTCTTGAACATAGCAGCTGAAGCAACAAACATTTATCATCTCACAGTTTCTGAGTTAGGAATTCAGGATGGTCTCTCATGAGATTGCAGTTCAGTGGTTGGCTGGGGACTGCAGTTATCTGAAGGCTCAACTGGGGAAGGATCTGCTTGTAAGCTCAGCCATATGCTTGTCAGCAGAACTTCATTCCTCACTGGTGGTTGGCCAGACTTCGGGGCCCCACGATATGAACATCTCATAGCCTGCCTGAGTGTCCTCATGACATTTCGCTTTTTTTCATTCCCCAAAGAACTGTTTTAATTTTAAAAAGCTTAAAAACACAATGACAATGAAGCACTGATTGTGCCTTAGGCACAATCCCAAATCAGTGCTGACTTAAAACTGTGTCCTCTCTTTCCAAGAAAGAGAAAGCGGAGGACAAAGTTCAGTCTACAGTGAGAAGGAAAAGAAAGAACAGAAAGAAACAAAAACGGTGCTTCCCAGCAGCTGAGATTATTCTTTGTTTTCAGACTGCACCCATGGAAATGCTTATTCTTCTTATATGAGTCTTTTCTTTACAACCTTTAATTTTTTAAAAACTGCTATCTACTGAACAAGAGATGCCACGTCTTCACTGACAGGACAGCCACTTCTGTGCAGTTTTTGCTTTTTCAGTGTGGGTCCTCCTTCTCTGAAAGTGTCAGTTCAGTTCAGTTCAGTTCAGTCACTCAGTCGTGTCCAATTCTTTGCGACCCCATGAATCGCAGCACACCAAGCCTCCTGTCCATCACCAACTCCCGGAGTTCACTCAGACTCACGTCCATCGAGTCAGTGATGCCATCCAGCCATCTCATCCTCTGTCGTCCCCTTCTCCTCCTGCCCCCAATCCCTCCCAGCATCAGAGTCTTTTCCAATGAGTCAGCTCTTCGCATGAGGTGGCCAAAGTACTGGAGTTTCAGCTTTAGCATCTTTCCTTCCAAAGAAATCCCAGGGATGATCTCCTTCAGAATGGACTGGTTGGATCTCCTTGCAGTTCAAGGGACTCCCAAGAGTCTTCTCCAACACCACAGTTCAAAAGCATCAATTCTTCAGCGCTCAGCCTTCTACACAGTCCATCTCTCACATCCATACATGACCACAGGAAAAACCATAGCCTTGACTAGATGGACCTTTGTTGGCAAAGTAATGTCTCTGCTTTTCAATATGCTATCTAGGTTGGACATAACTTTCCTTCCAAGG
>NW_011494746.1:1244180-1258597 GCF_000754665.1 Bison bison bison | reverse complement strand
CCTCTTCACTTTCTGCCATAAGGGTGGTGTCATCTGCATATCTGAGGTTATTGATATTTCTCCTGGCAATCTTGATTCCAGCTTGTGTTTCTTCCAGTCCAGCATTTCTCATGATGTACTCTGCATAGAAGTTAAATAAGCAGGGTGACAATATACAGCCTTGACGAACTCCTTTTCCTATTTGGAACCAGTCTGTCGTTCCATGTCCAGTTCTAACTGTTGCTTCCTGACCTGCATACAGATTTCTCAAGAGGCAGATCAGGTGGTCTGGTATTCCCATCTCTTTCAGAATTTTCCAGAGTTTATTGTGATCCACACAGTCAAAGGCTTTGGCGTAGTCAATAAAGCAGAAATAGATGTTTTTCTGGAACTCTCTTGCTTTTTCCATGATCCAGCAGATGTTGGCAATTTGATCTCTGGTTCCTCTGCCTTTTCTAAAACCAGCTTGAACATCAGGAAGTTCACGGTTCACATATTGCTGAAGCCTGACTTGGAGAATTTTGAGCATTACTTTACTAGCATGTGAGATGAGTGTGATTGTGCGGTAGTTTGAGCATTCTTTGGCATTGCCTGAAAGTGTAGTGAGCGCAAATTGACACCTGCAGGGCCCAAAGCCCCAGAACTCTTTTCAGCTCCATCTGTAGAGCAAGGTGAAGGATTTGCCGCATTTGTGCTTCAAAGATACAGTTCACGTTGGTTGTCCTTCTCAGTTGGCAAACTGTTCACAAAAAAAGCAGACTTGATCCTCTCCATGTGATGGCAAAATTTGATGTCAGGGCTCAATTTTAAGTTCATATACTTAAAATTTTTTCAAGATTTATTTATTGTATTTTTGGCTGTGCTAGGTCTTTTTGCTGCATGGGCTTTTTTCTAGTTGCAGCAAGCAGGGACTACCCTCTAGTTGCAGTGTGCAGGGGGAGCATGGGTTCTAGGGTGTGCAGGGCTCAGTAGTTGCAGCTCCTGGGCTCTAGAGCGCAGGCTCAATAGTTGTAGCACACAGGCTTAGTTACTCTGCAGCATGTGGGATCTTCCCAGATCAGCAATGGAACCCATGTCTCCTGAATTGGCAAATGGATTCTTTATCACTGAGTTACTAGGGAAGCCCAGTCCTTTTACTCTTGAATGATGGTAAGGGTAAGGAGCAACAGGGCTTGCCCATCAATTTCCTGGTCTAGTAATGTGGCAGCTGACTTCCCCCAGAGCAACTGATAGAAGAGAGAGAGGAAGAGAGAGCCCAAGGTAGAAGCCACCATATTTTATAACTTAATCCCAGCAGTGACAACCCATCTCATCTGCTATACTCTTTTATCAACTAGTCAAGTGTCTTTCGTAAGTCTGCATCTCTGCTCTTCATCTCTGGGGCCTTTCTGTAAAGTCAAGTGTTTGAACTAACATAGTCTTTAAGTTTTGTAAAGTCTGTGATTCTAGTCATTTGAGGTTAGTGAAGAAAAGAGTGAAGAAGGGAAAGAGGAGGAAGAGAAAGGAACTTGGGTCTTGTGAAACAACCCCAGGACTTAAGCCCTGGAGCTGACTCTAGGCCCAGGGTGGATGCAAGTCCTACCGTTTGCTGAGCAAGGAAATGGGAATGGGAGGCTCTGATCTGATAGCTACTACCCTGTTTCCCTGACATATTTCTGTGCAAGAGCCAAACAGAACTAACCGAGGCTACTCTGCTCCTGGAGAGAGAGCTCCCCCAGTTTCCAGAGCTGGTAATGGTTTGCATATAAATAGATGATGCTTCTTTAGTGTGTAAATGTGTTTCAGAGGGGAGTGCAGCCACCCCAGTACCTGTCTCCTGGGGAGAAGCTCTTGAGACCATCCTTGCTTCTTATTTCACATCCTGCCCAGCCATTTCAGACTCTTCTACCATAGGTGATGGAGCCACTGAACTCTGGGGAGCATGTCGCCCAGTAGGCAATGGGGTATCTTGATGTGGGAAGGCTTTCAGCTTTTCACCATTGAGTACTAGGTTAGCTGGGCTTGTCATAAATAGCTTTTATTATGTTGAGACAGATGTTCCCTCTGTACCCATTTTGGGTTTTGTCATGAATGGATGTTTAATTTTATAAAATGCTTTTCCACATCTATTGAGATGATCATGTGGTTTTTGTCTTTTCTTTAGTTGATGTGGTGTATCATATTGATTTGTATCTGTTGAACCATACTGTGACCCTAGGATGAATCCAACTTGATCATAGTATGTCATCCTTTTTATGTATTGTTGTATTTGTTTTGCTAATATTGGGTTGGCCAAAAAGTTCATTTGGGTTTTTCCGTAACAGTTTCTGGGAAACCCCATATTTTTTTGTGACTGGAAATCTTGATGTGAAAGTGTCCTTGAAAGTCTCTGATGGGGCTGGTCCTGCTGAAAGAGCAGGGCTAGGCTTCACTAATTGTCAACTAACCTTTCTTTGGGTTCAGCACAAGAAAATAACAGTTTCTCAGAACCAGATACATGACCTTTTGCAATTTTTGAGCTGAAAGACATGTTCTCAGAGGTGAATTATATACTTCAGTAACTGTCTTGGGCATTCTCTGGAAGCTCCCAGGCTGCATGATTACCCGTGTAATTTCTTGGCATGGGTGGTGACGCTTGAGTCATTCCAGGAAACATCCCAGGTGTTTATTCCCAAATGCCGAGTTTTATTCCTCAAGTTTTGAGCTGTTCCTTCAGGAAAGCTTCCAGTTTTGTGGTTCTCATTATAAAACCAGAAAATTTAATTGCTTCAGGAAGTCCCCAGAGCTGAGTGGAAAGTGTCTAAGACTGTCAGACCCTCAAGCAGAGCATCTATTCTTCTCCAGAGCTGGGGCCAAGCAGAGGAGCAGTTGGGATCTGGTTAAGCCAAAGAGACTAAATGCTAAGTCCTCAGCAAGCTATCTGAGAAAAATTAGGAAAGCCTGTTTGGAAAGAAAGAGCATTATCTAAAGAGCCAGGCTATAATATCAGGAGTTGCATTCTACTACACTGAGAACATCCCTCCCGACATTTCAGACAAAAGGTCTGGAGCTGTCTGCTGCCATTTTAATTGACTTGGGATAAAGTAAATATTGTGTCTCTGCATCATGAGTCATATGGCTCTGTTCCTTGGACCAGAGCCACCCTAGTGGAGACCCGTTTCCCAACCCTGGATAGAGCTCTCTAGGACAGAGACTCTTCAGCTGGCCAAGCTCCTCCCAGATTCAACACGCACCTTCTTTCCTTCTTCCGTTCTCTTCCCTTTCCTTGTCATGCCTCCTTTGGTCTCAAAAGGCCAATAAGTATATTCCAGATTTGGGGGTTTGGAACATTCTTAAAACAAGAATCTGAGACATAAATGGGGTCTCATAGGTTATCTAGTTCAACTTCTCTAATTAGGAAATCTTCAAAGATCTGGCCTCTGGGAGACACTTTGTGACAGGCACAAAGCAGTCCATTCTCTGGGTGGCTCTAGTCTGGCAGAATCCATTTGCATACTGACTTTCTTAAGCTGAAGTCTCTCTAACACTCATATTGACTCTTACTTTACCTTCTAGGGCAATCTAGACTATAGCAACTTCTCCTGCATAGCAGCCTTTCAAATGTTCGAAGAAAATATCTAGGAAGCAGGGTGACCAGAACATAAAATCTGGATCTGGATGAGTCCCGGGTCTGCTGCTGTTGGTTGTGTGTGTGATTTTGAGGAAGTCCCTTAACCTTATCTGCAAATGGGGTTGGTCCCCACTGGATAGAGTGGTGTGCTGGAACCAGAGTGTGTCTCCTCTTTCCTCTTTGCCCCGTGATCTCATGGTGGGTGCTTAAAATGAGCCACAGTGGGATTATTTACACCATAAACATTGGCAAATGCTATAAATTGGGACTTCTTATTGGCTTATGTTTTGTTTTACCAACATATCACTGATCATCTCTCAACTTAGTGGTAAGGATCAATTAAGATAGTGCATGTAAATATCCTGTGTGAACTATAAAGTCTATAGAAATAATAAAGATTATTTATCTTGATAGACTGTTACAAAATAGCCCCCAATGAATCACGCTCCTGAAATCATACTGCTGCATGGCCCATTTCCACATTATATCTGGGCTGCTCTCATGATGCGCTTGGTTCAGTACCAATGTGACAAAAATTTCAGTCCTGGGCTTTCAAAGCTTTGCAGCATCCACTTTTACCATCTTGCTGTCCTGAGAAGTCATGAAGCCTGGGCTAGCCTCCCTGAGGATGAGAGGCCATGTGGAGAAGGAAGATGAACAAGCATGCTGGGGACAAGGGTGCGGCCAGTCCAATCATCTCATTGAAGGAGACAGACATGTCAATGAAGCAATCACGGCTCCTTCAGCCCCAGTAATCTGCCAGCTGGCTGCGAATGCATCAGTGAGCCCAGCCCACGCCACTGCACCACATGGGGTAGAGAAAACCTCTCCAACCCAGACTGCAGAATTGTGAGCAAATGACTGGCCGTTGTTGGTTTAAGACACCAAGTTTTAGGTGTGGTTTCTACACAGTGATAGATGACTTATTATAGTTATTATCCCATCAGGGCCCTCCAGGTCTTCTCTTGTCCAAGTCAGACTTTCCCAGCTCTCTGCCTCGTCGTCTGGCTGGGCTCCATTCGCTGGTCCTGGGGTGGACATGGTGCAGGCTCCCAGTGTTCTGACCGTGCAGAGGCTGGGCGGTCCGCTCTCTGTTCTGGATCCTAGATAATCATCACAGCCAGAGGGTGAGCCAGAGCTCCTGGCGCTCGAAGCTCACTCTGTGAGCTCATTCTTAGCCTTTGCAGTCAACCCAAGCCCCCAGGCTGTGAAACTACACTCTCCTATCCTGACATCTTAAAAAAAAAACAAAATTAAGTACTCGGTTTATAGTCATCACCATTAAACTGACCGTTTCACTTTCAACGTTGTTCTTTCAATCTTTCAAAATCTGGGCTCCAGTTTGATTTTAAATTTTTCCACGACTATAGCATTTCCTTCCATGCACACATTCACCCCCACACCCAAACACACACACATCCAGATGCCCATACATCAAACACACACAAAAGCACATGTGCATAACCAGGCAGAAACTCACTGCAGTGTTCACAGCAGCTGCCAGGCCTTCCTAATAGTCACGACACTTCACAGCCAGCCTTCTGCCCACTTTTCAGTCTCATTTTCTTGTCACTCCTTTTTTCAGTAGCTGAAACTCTTGACTGTGGCATTAAACAAGCAGGGGTTATTTTTCTCAGACGACAAGAAGGTCAGAGACAGGGCATCCAGGACTAGAGCAGAGGCCCCGTGGTGTCATCAGGGATCAGGCTTCTGTGGCCCTTTTGTGCCATCCTACATGACATCCTCGTGGTTTCCGGATGGCTGATCCACCCCAAACTGTTGCATATGGGATCCAGGCAGGAATGAGACAGGAAGGGGAAAGGCAAATGGCCAGGGACACAGAGCCTATTCCCTTTTACTGAGAAAATGACAGCTCTTCGAGAGGCCCTGCCCAGGAGACATCTAGTTACATTCATAGGCCCAAACCGGGTCACATGGTCAGCCCAGCTATGAGGGCATCTGGGAAGGTGAATACTTGTACCTGGGCACATCGCCACCCTGAAAAAAAAAAAAGAACTAGGGTTCTGTCAATAAGAGAGAAGTGGAGAATGAATAATGAGTTGGGACATAGCAGGGTTTGCCACATTCTCCCACACATACTATGAGTTGTCATCTTCGTGTGCCAGACACATGCCAAGTTTATTGAAATGAAGTTATAGAAAATGAGAAGATATGGCAAATTGCAAAAAATAGCCCTAAATTCCTCCCATTCCTATGTAGACAACTTTTTCCAGCAAGTCCAGAGCTGGTCCTGTGACTGACTTTGACCAGTCGGATGTAGCAAGAGAGGTGCTGTGACTTCTTGACTCATACCTTGAGGCTTGTCAGCTTTTATTCTCACCCCCCGAGAACTCAGTTCTACAGACAAGCTAGACAATCTGGTTCAAATTCTAGTTCTACCTCTTAATAGCTGTGTGGCCTTGGGAAAGCAGCTTAACTTATCTGTACCTCAGTTTCTTCATTTGTATCAGAGGCAGTCATGGAACCTAAATCATAGGCTTTCTTTAAAAAACAGGATTCAGTAAGTTACTATCTGTGACCTGCTTAGAACAATGACCAGCTACTTAAGTGCTGGATTCCAAAGACAACATCTTGCAGCTCTGAGGCACACGCCCCATGTGGGGCCAACATTCTTTACTAGGTTTGATTTTCAGAAGTAGAGAAAAGAAACTTTTTTTTCTACTAGGATTTCTAAATTGAAGTTTCTGGTGGCCATGATCCTCACCACATGGCCAGGGCATCTCTGCTGAAAGAGAATGAGGGCAACAGACAAGGATATGTGGAAACAAGCAAAATGAGGAGCAGGGGAGAGTCCTGTGGGCTGGAATGGCCATTCCTGTGGCTCCTGCTGTTCTTAGGTGCAAATCCAAGGGTTGCAAATTCAAATGCCAACAGGAGCCTGGAGATCCAGTGTGGAAAAATCACTTGGTGGCAAAGGGCACATTGAGAAATCTCCCTCTACTGTAAAAAAAACAGCGGCGTGAGTTCAGGATCGATAGCACCTGGCTGTGTGTGAGGGACAACATGGGCATAGAGGGGACTTCAGAAATCATTGCCCTACCCCCCTCCCATTCTGTGTAACCAGCACAGACAATTTTGCCACAAGAACCCAGTTTAGAATATCTTTTGATTTTTTTTTCCTCCAAAAGAAGCTATAAATCTGTGACTCTCCAGTCTATTAACACTGGATCAAACTTTTTTTACAATATTGTGCCACACATCTGCAAGCGAACATGTCCCCAGGTTTGCCAGTTGTCACCATAGTGGTTCAGTCCTGGCGTCTCCCCACAGAATCTGAACAGAACCAACGTCCTGGCACTTCAGGTCTGGGTCCAACCTCTGGCAAATGGCTCCACTTGAATGTCAAAGCTGGCTCTGTGTAAAAGGATTTCCCCCCAAGTCTGGTAGATCAATACATTCCTCACCACTGTCCTAAGCTCCTCTCTTTGGCTTCTTCCCCGCTTTCTGTTTGGGGGCAGAGGTTGTGGTACTGATGGAGGAGGCCTGCCCACAAAAGATAAAGCCACAGCAGTTGGATACTCTAGTGTGGCTTGGGTTTTCATAGCTCCTATAGCTGGAACCTGGGTGCCCAGGGTCTGCAGCAGGAACACTCATGGCCAACCTGGCAAGTGACAGAGAGGGAGGGTCTTCTCGAAGTCTCTGCAGCAGCCTATGGTGGTAACCATCGGAGAGCTCTGCTTCTGTGTAGCTGAATCATCAACTCTGCTCTGCTGAAGCATCGCCACTTAGAACCAGACACAGTAGGGAGATATGGCTACTTCAGTGTGGGCAAAGCAAGGAGGGATGTGGGGCTCTCCTTGGAAGGCTCTTCTCCTGGGAATCAGGAAGAGAACCTTTTGTACCTTCTAGCTATTGTTGGTGCAGACAGAAAAGAATCAAAAGGTAGTTCTCCAAGAAATACTCCAAAGGTTTTAGAGACAGGAGTTGTTTCCATGTGAAAATAAAAAGAGATCCTCAGACTCCTTTCAGAGTAAAATTAGATGGGAGAGGAAGCAAAGGAGATGAGCAGTTAACTCCCCTTCCCCACTGGGAGAATCTGGAGAGGCTGTATTGGATGCAGCTTCTAGACTCTTCCCTTGAGGACCTAGCAGCATCTCTGTCCAGGGGACACACATTTGACTTCGTTCAGCTGGTGACTCTGGGGGTGGGGGATGGCCCAGTAACTGAGAGGCCAGATGTCTCTCTCTTTTTTTAATATACCAGTAATACATTATTAAATTATTTATTTATTTCTTTGTCCATTGGGCTGCCCTGGGTCTTGGTTGCTGTGCACAGGCTTCTCTCTAGTTATGGCGGGCGGCGGCTATTCTTCTTGCGGTGCATATCCCATGTGCCCTGTGTTGCCAGGTGAATTCTTAACCACTGGACCACCAGGCAGGTCCAAGGCCAGATATTTCTGAGTGGTCTCACCAAGGCTGACTTCCTGTCGTTCATCAGACTAAAGAGTTTCTGGGATTTGAAATGAGGTTTGCGAGTGTTGAGCCCAGAAGAGAGAGATTAAGGCTGCGTTTGGAACCCTCTAAGGTTTTACTCGAATTTAGAATCAGCAAGGATATTAGCACCTGGGAAGCAGGCTGCTCCTTGGCTCCCTCCTCTCCTCTTATCTGTCTAATTCCTTCACACCGAGCCTGGCTGCTCAGAGAATGCTGCTGGCCTGAACTGGAGTCAGGGGCACAAGAAATGAATGCATTTGTTCATCTCTTGGTTCATTCAGGGCTTCTGCATGCTGAGCACGGTGCTGCTGGAGTAGTTTCAGGCCCCCAGTGGGAATTCCATGTGAAGGGAACTCCTGGAGTTGTGCCACTCAGCACAGGCCTGGACCCATACCCCTCCTTCACTGGAGCAGGACCCCCAGCTCATGGCAAACTGGAGGCTGACGATGGGCCCCAGGGGTACATACACTTGCTGCTGAGGAGACAGCTTCACAGGGGATCCAGGCTCGAGTCAGGGGGATTCAGCCCACCTCCTTCCATGACCTAGGGGAATGTCAGAGTCTAGGTGGAGCTGGCTAACCATCCCAACAATCTAGACTCTTAATTTCTTGACATTCCTGCAGCATTCCTATAATTCCAGCAATATTCACCTGCTCTGTATCATGGTCACCTTTTCCCCAGGGTCTCAGCCTGCTTTTTCCTTCAACTTCACTATCTCATTCCCTGTATTCTGCCCTGCCACCTTTCTCTGTTTTTTGAGACTCTACCAATCCCCCTTCCTGGCCCTTTTATTTCTGCTCTATAACTTCCCCACCCCCTCTAACTGCACCCACTGGTGGTATGAGGACAGTTGGACCCCTGGAGCTATGCTTTCCAGCATGTTCGATTCTTTGCACACTATGTCTTACCTCTACCCCTACCAAGGAAATCTCAGACTCAGATTCCTGGTTTCCAACTTTAGCTGAGTCCTCAGATCCTTTAAGATGACTAATGACAGTGGAAGGAGGATAAGAAGGGTGAGAAGTGCAGTGGTGGGAACAGATGAGCTCAGTCAGACACAGAAGGAAGAAGGGTACATGCTCAGTACGTCAAATGTGGCAGAAAGGCTGGCTGGAATGAGAACTGAGAAAAGGTCATTGGGATTGACCATTACGTCTCTGATGACCTTGGAAGGGAGGTGGTGCTATTTCTGCAGAGGGTAAATGCAGAAAGCAGACTGCAGCAGGCTGAGGAGTGAATGAGAGGTGAGGAAGTAGATACATGAAAAGGAACTTCTTTAAAGGAATTTGGCTGGGAAGAGGAGGAGAGTTATTAACAGCCTGAGTAGAAGTGAGGTTCTGAGTGCTGGAGGCAGATGAACCTGAAGTGAGTCCTAGTTTCATCACTTGGCAATTGCTTCAGCTTGGGAATGAATAGCACAGAATTCCTTGAAGCCTCAGTTTCCTCATCTCTAAATGGAGAAGGTATCTCATACTTTGTTGGGTTGGTGCGAGGATTAACCAAGATAAGGCAGACAAATCATCATGCACTTGGCATATAGTAGGTACCCAGATCACCACCTTTGTCATATTTGCAGGATGGGAAGTAGCCGGCAGAGAAGGAAAAATGAAAGATTCTGGAAGGGGAGGTAATTGGCAAGGCATGTCCAAGTTGGGTGGGAGAGATGAGGTCAACCTCCAAGAAGGAAGAGCAACAATTCTTCTGAGACCAGGAGGATATGAAAGGATAGGGGAAGATGCATATCAAATTTTGATAGGCAGGGGTCTGGAAGTTGTGATCTGAGAATGATGTTGCCCTTCTGCAGTTCTCTGGGCTTCCTCTCCACCAGACCAATCAACTATTTGAAGAAAGATTCCAGTCCATAAATTAGCTGAACACCAGTGTTTTTTCACGTGGTGTGGTTTCACACAAACACCTGAGGGATCCTTCTAATATATTAAAGTGTCTCTTGAAGTGTGGACCCAGAACTGAGCCTAAACATTTCAGATACGGCCTTGCCCTGTGACAAGCCCAGAGGGCCCCCATCTCCATCTCTAGACACTTGTGACTCTGCCAACACTGCCAAAGGCTGTTCAGTCTTCCAGATGCTGGGTCAGCTCTTGGTTTACAGTCAAACAAAATCTCTAGGTCAGTTTCCCACACAGCACCATTGAGACGGGATTCCTTCTTCTTTTGTCATTTTTTCCCCCTTTTAACCACTAAGTACAAGACTCTACTTTGATTCCTGTAAAATCTTATCTTCATTTTGACCCATCCTTCTAGTCTTTCGCATTCAGTTCCCCTGGCCCCAGAGGTGGAAGTTATATCTCAGACCCGTCAGGTGACTCAACCCCATCAACACAAAGAGTCCTTGTTAGTTGCAGCCAAATGGCTCTGATTTCCCTGGGGACAGCCCGGGACTGTGCAAAGATACCTCTGGGTCTTCTGAATGCCCATGAGGATGTGCTCACCTGGGCCAGGATATGTAAGACTTCTTTGGAGAAGTGGGCCCCTCCCTGCGAACTTGAGACACAGCTTTCAGAAAAGGTTGCGAGTAACATCTACTTTCAAGTTCAAAACCACTCTTGGTAAATGAAACTAATTGTACAGAAAAGTCAATACAAATACACACTCTTCCTGGTATCAAATGGAGGCAAGATTTCCAGACAGAACCTACTGGTGCTCAGTAAATGCTGAATAAACTGAGAATGAATAAGTGAGCCAACAAAAGGATGAAACATAAATGTGGATGATTTTGAAGCCCCCACTGATGTCAGCTATGGTTTGCTGGTCACACACACTTGCTGTATGGTGGGGAGGAGAGTGGCCCTAGGGTAGGGATAGTACTGCCCAACATACAGACCTCAAGGACATGGTGCCCAGGGATCAAAGAGCTGTCTGGGGGCAGAGGAGTGGGCTCTGGGAACAACTGGTCTTTCCCCAGGTCTTCTGGCATCTTGTTTGCTCCCCCATGGGCATTTTGTGCTGCCCTCTCTCCCCAATCTCATCATGGATCCTGGAAAGAGCTGGGGTGAAGAGTAATGCAAAATGAAACAGCCATTTTGAAAAGCCAGCTGTTTACTCCTACATTTCCAAGAAACCTTTGATGTAAAACCAGTTCTTGGGAAGCTCCACGTGAGTCACAGTTATCGCTGCTTTCATCAGCACAGAGTGCAAGGGACGGAGGGAGTTGGGAAGAAACAAATGCAGTTGTCCTCGTTTTAGAGAGAGGTAAACTGAGGCAGAGGCTCAGCGAGGGAGTGGGAGGTGACAGGGCAGACAAAGGCACCACTGTTGCTATTTCCAAAGGTCTACCTGCAACTCCCCATGCCCTGGCCCACATGGAGTACAGCAAAACCTCGGCATCTCTTCCAGGAGGCAGACATGGGGATTTAGAAACCAGCTTCTTCCAAGACACAAATGCAGGAAGCAGGATCCCAGCTTCTCTTGATTGTTTTTTATTT
Source organism: Bison bison bison (assembly GCF_000754665.1). NCBI lineage: Eukaryota > Metazoa > Chordata > Mammalia > Artiodactyla > Bovidae > Bison > Bison bison. The sequence goes on along the minus strand of NW_011494746.1, from coordinate 1,247,132 downwards.
TGTTTTGGTAATTGACATGAAATGAAACATAATTCTTATCTTCCCTATTGGTAATGGGCTTCCCTCATGGCTCAGATGAAAAAGAATCTGCCTGCAATGCAGGAGACCCTGGTTCGATCCCTGGGTTGGGAAGATCCCCTGGAGAAGGGAATGGCTACTCACTCCAGTGTTCTTGCCTAGTGAATTCCAAGGACAGAGGAGTCTGGTGGGCTACAGTCCATGGGGTTGCATATTAATAAACTCCTTGAAGGCACGAATGGTATCTTCTTCATCTCTGTGACAACCGATGGCCCTTAGAGCAGTCCCTTATATATAACAGATGTGTAATAAATATTTTTAAAAATAGTAATGATGACCATAAGTGCTTTTCTCACTCAGAAATATTCAAGCTCATATTTTATTACTATTTACTGAACTCCTATCAAATGCCAACCAGCATTTTAAGCACTTTGAAAATGTTAAGCAGTGAGTAAGGAGGTTGAGTTTCTTCCCTAAGATGGTTGCCTTTTGTTAGTGACCAACCAATGTGGCCACAGCTCTCCTGAGCTGCAGAAGGAGCTCTGGGATCCAACAACCTTGTGTGGAAATCCACAGTTCATTTATTCATATCAAATGATAGTGAAATACATTAAGAAACTCTTCCTACTTTATTTTCTTCACTAAGAAAGCTGCTATTGTGTAATCTCAGCTGAGATGGGGTCAACTAGGGACACAGCTCCTTTGCCTGTTCTCTGGCTCCCTGGGAGTTTCCTCGGACATTTCTGTGGATCTAATGCCATCATAAGTCCAGCTGTCCTTGAGAAGTTGAGGTGGGATTTGAGTCCTTACTCTTGAAGAACAGTGACCCCTGAATGATCAGGACAGATAGCGATGGGGAAGGTTTCCCTAGGTGGTCCCAGGCCATTTCTTAGCGTTTGTAACAGGAAGAAATTACACATACAGCTGATACAAATGGAATGAATTATTCTTTTTCCCAGTGGCCCTTGTTACCAAACTGAACTCGAGTCTGCTCGCCAAGCAGCAAAGCCAATTTACTGACACCAGGTTGTGATGGAGGAAAGTACAGTATTTATTGCAGGCACCAAGCAAGGAGAAAAGGCAGCTCATGCTCAGAAGACCCTAACTCCCTGATGGCTTTCAGGGAAAGGTTTTTAGGCAACATTTGTGGGGAGGGCTGCAGTGTACATGACTTTCTTCTGATTGGTTGGTGGTGAGGTAACAGGGTGGTGTTCCAGGAATCTCAATCATCAAACTTCTGGTTCCAACCAGTCTGGGGTTTCAGCTCATAGTTACCATTCTCCACCTTGGGAAGGGAGAGTGGGGGATGGGAGGGGAGGAGGGTCTCAGGGTCTGCAAAACAAGATTGTTATGTATATCCCCTGAGGAGGAACTTGGGCTCTGTTTTATAATCATTACTTTTCTTGCTTGACTGCTTTTCCTTTGTTTCTGCATTCTCTCATTCCTTGTGCCTACTTTTTGGAAGTCAGTGAAGGCTAGGAGGCTATCAAGGCTTTTTCTAAAACTAAGACATGGGGAACACATGGGGCTTCTGTACCTGGGAAGCCCCCACAGGGTCCTTCTCAGTTTCAATCCCCCCCCATTTTCTTTGATACTCCTCAACCCTGAGGGGATCAGGGAGGTTGGACAGGAAAGAGGAGCCCCATCTAGGGCCCAAGAGTGGACTCTTGTCTAACACTCAGAAATGAATCATCCAAGCAGCTACACGTGCTGACAAAGTAAGAGACTTTATTGGAAAGGAGCACCCAGGTGGAGAGTAGGAGGGTGAGGGAACCCAGGACAATTGCTCTGCCACGTGGCTCCTAGTCTCAGCTTTTATGGTAATGGGGTTAGTTTCCAGGTTGCCTCCAGCCAGTTATCTTGCTTGGTTCACAGACTGACTCAGGGTCCTTCCTGGTGGCATGCATCTCTCAGCCAAGATAGATTCCAACAAGAAGGACTCTGGGAGGTTGGCCATCTGCTCCCTCTTTCAGCCCCTCCCAAATTCTCCAGTTTAGTTTTCAGGCAGCAGCACCTATTCCTCATTGGGACCTCCTGTCGTGAGATAACTCAGGCAAGCAGGCCTGGCCAACGCAGATAGTTTCTGTCAACAGCTCCCTAACAGAGGACCAGGAAAGGGAATAAAGTTTTGGACAGAGAGGTTAATCAGTAACTCAGCAGGGGAACTCAGTTTTAGGGGAACTAGGTTTCACCCTCACTGGCAGCCCCAGCAATAGGGCAGTCCCTGAGAGGGGCTTTGGTCTGTCCCATCATGGGTTAACTATCCAGCAGAGACTTCTAGTGTCCCCCAGTAGCCACTTTAGTTTTCTTCCTTAGTAACGTACACCCAATATTTAGCTGGCACGCAGAGTGAAGAGTCTTCCAGTCTCTTGCTGATTGTGTCTCTGTCTGCACGAGGTTATAAGTGAACGTGTGGTGTGTGGGGGTGGGAGGGTTGAGGGAGCAGGGGAGAGATACTGTGAGGAACACGCCCAACACTGAGGCTGATAAGATGAGATAAAGTGGTACTGGGTTCTTGACAACCTCCTGAAGCCTAAGTCCAGACTTCCTTTATGTGAGAAAGAAAGAGATTTCTGTCTGGTTTTAACCGTTTGGGGGTGGCCACCCGTTTCTCCTCCTAAGCCCCCCTCACCACCTCCCAGTGCACTGTCCCCGCTAATGGTTTCTCTCTCTCTCTGTTGCTGACCCCCCTTCACAGATGCCGTGGAGCTACGACTCCTTTACAGTAGAATTCCAGACAGCAGTGCAGGAAGGGAAGTCCTCAGTTCCGAGGCCGCTCTGTACCGGTGGCAGCCTTCTCCTGTTGAATGCTCCTTAAACATTTCTTTGTGCCAACCAGGCCCAAGGGGCATGCTGTTACCCTGAGTGGCCTTGGGCACATCTCAAATCTGAAGCCAATTCTGCCTATTTGTTACCTGAGTGGGAGTTAGCCAC
>NW_011494746.1:1242557-1244080 GCF_000754665.1 Bison bison bison | reverse complement strand
CTGTCTGGTTTTAACCGTTTGGGGGTGGAGGGCGGGGTCATTACAAACTGAATCTAAGTCTTGCTGGCACCTGGTTAGGGCATGAGGCTGCTTGTCCCACTGGATGTTTGAAGACTTCAGCAAGGCGCACACTTCCTCCAAGAATTATCTTCCACGTCAGAGGGGAGATCCAGATCACCATTCCCCATAGCTGCTGCCATCAGCTCAAAACAATCTCAGGAAGGATTCTTGAAGGGATCCTGGGAGAGAAAACCTCACTATGGTCCAAAAATTCTGCATGACCAAAGCAAGTCTCTCAGTGTCTCCTTTTCAAGAGTGTGTTTCCGAAAGCACATGATTACATGGTTGTGAGGGTGGGAGGGGAAGGATTTTAAAAATCAGTGAGAAAATGGCAGCGTTTTAGACTCCCAGCTCTCCACCCGAGCTTCTGTTATTGCTTCACTCTGCTTTTCTTTCCCTCCGCTTTACCTGAAAAAACACATTGTCTCTGATTGCTAGAAATCAGTTTACACATCAGTCAGCTAGCAGTCAGATCTCTTTCAATTGAAAGTGAAATAAATTCTTATTCAAAGGGACCTAAACACAAAGTAATAATTTATCAGTTCATCTAACCAGCAAGTCCGGGGGCTCCACAAGCAGCTGGATTCAGGACTGCATCCTCAGTACTATCTCTCAGCTTTGCTTTTCTCTACAAGGCTGCCCGGGCTTCCCTGGTGGCTCAGATGGTAAAGAATCTGCCTGCAATGTGGAAGACTTCGGTTGGATACCTGGGCTGGGAACATCCCCTGGGGGATGAAATGGCAACCCACTCCAGTATTCTTGCCTGGAAAATTCCATGGACAGAGGAGCCTGGCGGGTTACAATCCATAGGGTTTCAAAGAATCAGTCATGACTGAAGCGACTTAGCACACATGTACAAGGCTCCCCCTCCCCAGGTAGTGGCAAGAGGGCCAAAGGAGCCATAGGACCACCTGGTTCCAGCCAAGCCAGCCCAGTGGAAGGCCAAACACTCCTTTTCAATAGTTTAGTAAAAATCCTGGGACTAACTCTATAGCATTGATTGAAAAAGCAAGGGAGTTTCAGAAAAACATCTATTTCTGCTTTGACTATGCCAAACCCTTTGACTGTGTGGATCACAATAAACTCTGGAAAATTCTGAAAGAGATGGGAATAGTAGACCACCTGACCTGTCCCTTGAGAAATCTGTATGCAGATCAGGAAGCAACAGTTAGAACTGGACATGGAACAACAGACTGGTTCCAAATAGGAAAAAGAGTATGTCAAGGCTGTATATTGTCACTCAGCTTATTTAACTTGTATGCAGAGTACATCATAAGAAATGCTGGGCTGGATGAAGCACAAGCTGGAATCAAGACTGCCGGGAGAAATATCAATAACCTCAGATATGCAGATGACACCACCCTTATGGCAGAAAGTGAAGAGGAACTACAGAGCCTCTTGATGAAAGTGAAAGAGGAGAGTGAAAAAGTTGGCTTAAAGCTCAACATTCAGAAAACGAAGAT
>NW_011494746.1:1239060-1242387 GCF_000754665.1 Bison bison bison | reverse complement strand
TTGAGTAAACTCTGGGAGTTGGTGATGGACAGGGAGGCCTGGCGTGCTGCAGTCCATGGGGTTGCAAAGAGTCAGACACTACTGAGAGACTGCACTGAACTGAACTGAAAGCTAAGGGGTGGGGCAGCAGCCTTGAACTAAGTATAAGCCTGTCTTCTGAATGTTAATTGCTTATTTGAAATCAAGGCCAATCTCCCTGGATCCAAGAGGTAGATGTACAGAGCAGTTAGATAGGGTGAGGGGCCTGTGCTGGGAGGCACCCAAGGGGAATCCCAGCTCCCTGAAGTTCCAGCCCAGTGAGAAGGGCAGTAGGTCTCACTTCACTGGCTGGGCCTGGAGCATAGCTGTGAGCATCACAACCACCGTCCCCAGCCCAGCCCTGCCCAGGGATTGGAGGCCTCAGGGAAGTTCCCACAGGCCCTCTTCAAGGTCCATGCTGGGGCCCCCCACCTTCAGAAGTGCACTGTTTGCCCCTGAAAGTTGCCCCAGCCCAAATATATGGATGTAAGGATCAGAAAGGCAGCCTTGGTCCCCCTCTCCCAAGGAAGTCACCCCCAATGTCATCCTATGTCACTGTCACCTTCTGAAACAGGCATTCTCTCGGCTGGCACTGCCAAGGAGCCAGCCGACACTTAGGCCTGCCCTTTAGGGGACTTGCACAAGGTTGGCAGGACTCTCTGTCACTGTATCAACCCCACCCTGCCACCCCCAGATAAAATGACCAAATCTGCCCTTGGGTCAAGAGCACAGGAGCTGCGTGAGTGGGAAATGGCCAAGATGGCAGCTCTGCTGCCTCTGCAAACCTCTGTGGGCTAGAGAACACAGGCAGGTTCACTTATACACCTGGCCAGGTCTCCCCCTCTCACCTGCCCAGGTGGGCCCTGGGAGAGTAGGGGCTGAGCCAAACCTGAGAGGGCCTCGCCTAGGAAAAGGCACTTTTTCCCTTCTGCTTGCCATCTTGGGTGCTTGGGCAACTGCACTTAGAAACTGGATTGGGAATTTAGGTTTTTCTGCAGTTTGGGGCTAAGAATCGAGGACAGGTCTTTGTATTCACAGCACAACATTCTCTCCTAACATTTCTTTTTTTTAATTTATTTTAAATTGAAGGATAATTGCTTTAAAATATTGTGTTGGTTTCTGCCATACATCAATATGATATGTATGTATGCCATAAAACAGCTTAGGTAAATCTATGTCCCCTCCCTCTTGAAACTCCCTCCCACCTCCCACCCCAACCCAGCCCTCTAGGTTGTCAGAGAGCCCGGGTTTGAGTTCCCTGAGTCATAGAGCAAATTCCCGCTGGCTATCTGTACTATATACGGTAGAGTATAAGTTTCCGTGTTACTCTCTATTTGTCCTACCCTCTCCTCCCACCACCACCATCCACTTGCCCCATGTCCATAAGTCTGTTCTCTATGTCTGCATCTCCATTGCTGCCCTGCAAATATTCATCTCCCAGAAAAATTAGGACTGTGGACCCTCCCAGGTCTAACCTAGAGGAGAGGAGATATGTTCTCTTGGAATAAATTAAAAATAATACTGATTTTTAAAAACCAAGACCAAAAGTCTCTCAACATTTAAACTTTACAGACTAAAAGAATCTCAGCCTCAGGGTTAAACATAACAAACAACATACAGTAACAAATATTAAAAATATTATAACACCAAGGGATCATACACAGCATCAGAAGTTTGCTGAGGCCACCATTTAATTAAACCAAGTTGAACATATGGCTTTGGTTACATGTGGTTCCAGGCCAGAGGCACAAAAGCCAGCATTTGCAGGAAGGTCGGGAGGAAAAGCTGCCAGTGCAGACGCTGGAGCCAAGGAGTAACCTTCCCCAACCCCACTTTAATGCCCCAGATTCCAGTGCCTCCACCTTGGGGTGCATGCAGCACCCACCCTTCTCTTCACTCCTGCACTGACCCCACTTATGATGCTGTCCTTGCAAACCTATGAGCTCCTCCAAAGCATGGATGTGGCCCTGTGCGTTTTAGAATCCATGTGAGCTTGTGGCGAGAATGAATGAGTGAATGAATAATCAAGCAGAAATAAATGGAGGGACACAGAGGGGAAAGGGAGCTCTAACCAGGGAAACTTTCTCTTTCCTAGAAAATCCTTGATGAATCTAGAGAGAGTTGGCTGAACAAAAGGTGATCAAGAATCCTGCGATATTATTTAACTTATTAAGTTATTTAAAAGATGAGAAAGTGATCAGGAGCTAGATTGGAAGGAGTAGAGATCCACTAAGTTCCTTTAAGCATGGTAGGATTTATTTTAAGACCACACATAGAAAAGGAAGTAAGGGCCATAGACCAAATGACAGATCTAATGGTGACCTGGGACAAACCACACAGGATCTCTGGAGAGCCCAATAGATGTAGTGCAGGAACCAAGAGTCCTAAGAAAATGACACTCCGTCATCTTGTCAGCTGAGCAGCAGGCTCCATCCATCCTTGCCTTTATGCTTCATCAGTGGGGCAACTTGGGGACTCCTCTGCCCCTGCTCTTCCTGCTGTTTATTTACACATCTGTTGCTTCAGGACCCCAAATCCCTGCTTTGTCTCTGTCTCCTTTACTAACAAGTGTTCCCTCAAAGTCTCCTTGTCAAGTTTGCCAAGATAGAGGATTTCATTGTGTCACTGGGCTGAGCCTTCAACTGGCTCACCAACCAGAAGTGGGCAGCTGCTTGGATCCAGGGTGATGGGGTCATGGGTATGACTCTGTGTGGGGTGGCAGAAGTTCTTGGCAGGGACTGAAAGTGCAGCAGGTGTCCTGAGGACCGGAGCCCCCAGCCCCTGATCATAGCTGTGACATGATTAAAGTGTGAGCAGGGAAGGGCAGAGATTACTTGGAGTTAACGTGTTGAGTTTGTATCCTTTTGACAGTTCTAGTCTGTTTCTGACAATCACAGAGATTTCTTTTACTCTGCAAAGTTGGTGAGTACATATCCCTAGTTCCCCCTGATGCCATGTGTGTGCTTCACTTGGGTCAAAGAATCAATGGTGGGTGCTTAGTATGCCTTCCAAGCTGATCATGGATTGGTGGGGGCTGTAGAGGAAGAAAAAGTGAAAGTGAAAGTGGAGAGTGAAAAAGTTGGCTTAAAGCTCAACATTCAGAAAATGAAGATCATGGCATCCAGTCCCATCACTTCATGGGAAATAGGTGGGGAAACAGTGGAAACAGTGTTAGACTTTATTTTTTTGGGCTCCAAAATCACTGCAGTTGGTGACTGCAGCCATGAAATTAAAAGACGCTTACTCCTTGGAAGGAAAGTTATGACCAACCTAGATAGCATATTGAAAAGCAGAGACATTACTCTGTCT
>NW_011494746.1:1232145-1238960 GCF_000754665.1 Bison bison bison | reverse complement strand
CAGATGGTTTTTCCTGTGGTCATGTATGGATGTGAGAGTTGGACTGGAAGAAAGCTGAGCGCCGAAGAATTGATGTTTTTGAACTGTGGTGTTGGAGAAGACTCTTGAGAGCCCCTTGGACTGCAAGGAGATCCAACCAGTCCATTCTGAAGGAGATCAGCCCTGGGATTTCTTTGGAAGGAATGATGCCAAAGCTGAAACTCCAGTCCTTTGGCCACCTCATGCGAAGAGCTGACTCATTGGAAAAGACTCTGATGCTGGGAGGGATTGGGGGCAGGAGGAGAAGGGGACGACAGAGGATGAGATGGCTGGATGGCATCACTGACTCTATGGACATGAGTCTGGGTGAACTCCGGGAGTTGGTGATGGACAGGGAGGCCTGGCGTGCTGCGATTCAAGGGGTCACAAAAAGTCGGACACGACTGAGCGACTGAACTGAACTGAACTGTAGAGAAAAAGGAACATGAGTCTTGACAGATGATGAATATGTGCCCATGATTTTCATTTATTTTAGGGGAAAATTTAGAGGGGTGACAAAGCTGATTTTTAGAGGACATAGGATCAAAGATTTTGTGCACTCAGAACAAAAAGGAATGCTGATGTAAGAATGCAAAGTTAGATACAAAACTGGTCAATGTTACAGTCACTGGTTACAGGGGCAACAAAACTGTAATCTTTGGGGTTATATTTTCCCCGACCAGATAGAAGTCATTTGCATTACTATGAAACAGAAAAGTCATTTACATTTTAACAGTTTCTACACACTCTCATCTAATTTTACAATATTATGCCTTTCCAGACTCTGATTAATAGTAAATAGTCAAAGTTACCTTCCCCTGAGAGCCAGGTGACCCCAGATGGGCTCATTAGACATTGCTTTTATTTGATATCAAAAGTTTTTTGCCCCTCCCCTAGAAAGTTTTAATCATTAGTTGTTGTTTTTTTTTTAATCATTATTCTTAACAGGGAGAAACATCAACAACATTTTGCTTCAATGGGTACTGAAGAAGGGAAAATGATAGTGAATGGGGAGGCCAAACGCTCAAAGTGTGGGGCACAAGGGTTCTCTACCTGGCTTGGCAGCTCACCAGCAGGGTGACCTTAAATTTGACTGCACTGGCTCTCAGTGTTCTTGTCTATAACATGGGATATGAGGACTGTACATTTTGCAGGACGTTGTACTAAACGTCATTTTTGAAATTAAACACACACACACACACACACACACACACACAAGAAACCCCCGCATCCCTCCCTTGCCACCACCCCCACCTTCATCACCTGTACTAATTAATCCAGAGAGAGAAAGAGGAAGGGGAGAACAGACGCAAAGCAATATCCTGGGAGAAGACCATTTCGACTGCTCCAGAAACCACCACGCAACGACGCATATTTACAGCCGAATGAGGGGAGCAGAAACGGGACTTGTCCTGCAAGGAGCAAATGTGCCGGCGTTGCTTCCTCCGTTGTGTGTAGGACAGGAGGCGGATGGTGCTCGCAGTTCTCCGTCTCAAATCCAATTGCTCGCCGGTCTCCCGCCCCAGGCGCAGATGGAGGGGGCTTTCGATCCCTCGGCGGGCAGGGCCGCCCGCTCCCCCACGGCTCCTCCCTGCAAGGGTGGAGGCCCGGAAACCCCCCAGCTCTGCAGAGATCCCACCCACCAACTGCCACCTCGTGGGCCCGGGGCCAGAATCTCCCCGGGTGACTATCGATGAGCCACCCTTGTTTTGTGAAACACACTCTGCGGTTTCAGGTAACACTTGCCGGTTGCCATGGGCGTTTTCTGTTTTGACAGAAGCAGGCACAGACCGAATCCCCCGACTTTGCAGACTGTGGAAGTTGGTGTCTCCTTTAACCCCGAAGGATGGAGGGCTGCACCCGCCCTTCTCACGTTCCTTTTCAAGTCACCTGACTTTGGCTAAGCGCCAGGTGTGTTCTCTTTGGCTTGAGCCATGGGGCAGGCTTCTCTCTGCCAGATGAGGTGAGGTGAAAGAACTTTCAGGAAGACGAGCCCCTTCCTCTTTATCTCCCGGGTCCACTTGAGCACCCTGTTTTCATCCACTCTGGAACTGTGGAGCCCTGCTCTCTACTTGCCTCTGCCAGACCCAAGGATGAACTCTGTCCCGTAATGCCCTAATGCCAGGAAGGCACCCCGATAAGAGGAAGCAAGGGACCAGGGGACTGAGATAGCCGGGAAGGGTTAGACCCTGTGGGTGGCGGAGGCGGGGGTCGAAGTCTTGGTGCTGAGCACTTGTCCAGCCACCACTTGTCAGTGGGGTGGGGACTGCCCAGGACACTTGGGGCAGAACTGTTCTTGGCTTAGTGAGGCTGGGGTGCACTGTCTGCGCTGTCGCATTACCCCTCCCCCATACATTAAGGCCAGGAGCACCTCCCTCTCTTTCTGACAACCCAAAATGCTACTGCCTGTGTCCAAATGCTCCTTAGAGATTATACTTCCTTAGGCTGAAGAGCAGTTAACTCATTTCCTAAATTATATTCCAAAAGCATTCATTAGGTCCTTGAGATGTCAGTAGCAATGATTAAAAAAAAAACGGCAACAGATTTTCTTTATGACAGGACTTCACAGAAACTTTCATATAAAAATAGGTGTTTTGAAGGATCAAGATTCCCCAATCTAACTGACAGTGGAATTCTTTCTCTTTGGGCCTCCCTTTGGGTGGACAAGCCTTGGACGACTCTTAGCCATCCCCCTAGGGACTTTTCTATCCTCCATGGCTTGAAGTACAGAGCTGAATGCTCAGAAGGCCCTTATGTTTTGACTTAATTGAACACCTTCAGAAGTCTGGCAAATCAGAATGTGTGAAGTTACCAGGAAGGAGGCCAGAGTATCATGGCAAAGATGACCTCACAGAGAAACCAGTGTGGTGGGGCTCCCAAAGCACTCAAGGAGATGCATCCTGCGTGAGAGGGCACAGGTCGTCCAGTGTCTTTGGCTGGCGTGGTTCAGGGAAGCTAAAGTAGCCTGGGTGATTGGAAGAGAAGTACGTGTGGATGAAATTATTCAGTGCTGACAGATGGGCTGGAGGTCTCCTCTCCTGCTGGCCTGGCAGCCTCTGCATGGAAACCCTTGCCTGGGAGATGCCCATGCCAATAAGATGCTGGAAGTACAAGCCCAGCAGATATAATGGCCATGAGTCACAGTAACCTGCCAGCAGTCAGGTGCTTAGGAGGGAAGCTGAAGCCAGGACACACACTGAGCTGAGCGAGTAGCAGGACCATCCTGTTGTGCAGAACACAAAGAGCAGAGTGTTCAAGTCCCAGGATCAGGTTTCTCACGATGGAAGCTTGAGCTATGCCCTGAGCTTCAGGCTGTGCTCCAAGGTTGGGGAACAAAGCCCTGCCTCTTCCTGTCCGGGAGGATGCCACCCAAAATACATCCATTCCTCCCGGGCTTGGGCAGGGGGCCAGGACCAGTGGGGACCTGTCTCTGCCCATGAAAGGCTAGATGAGCAGCCCAGCACCTGTCAGGGTCCCAGAACCTCAGCTATAGCCTGCCAGGCTGGGAGATCGGGGTTCTGCTTTTCATGGGTGCTCTGTGCCAGTGAACCTTCCCTCTGAGCAGCTGCAAGCTGTCGGCTCCTTAATGTTTCCGGTTTAACTGGCCTGGCCTGCACATGAGGCCTTGTGTTCAGGATCCCAGGTCTAAAGAAAAAAAAAGAAATGAAGAGGTCGGCGGCCCCTACTTCTTCAGGGCTGGTGGACTCCAAGTGTCCTGCCCCTCAGCCTGCCGGACAGCACAGAATGGCTGGGGTTCTTTTTGGCCTAGGCGAATTTTTGGATCACAGTCAAGCTTATTAAACTTGGCTGACAGTAAACCAGTGACTGACTGGGTAATTAAAGCCACAAGTCAGGAGGCCTCGGCGGCCCCTCCTCTGGAACCTCCCCCAGTGAGTGGCCTGTTGCGCAGGCGAGTGTCGCTCCGTCTCCCCACAGCAGAAAAGTTTTGTGCGTTAAAAGCCCTCTGCGATAACCTCCACCTTCTCCCAAGGTCACTTCTCCGCACATCCATGGCTGACTTCATCCCCCCGTCACCCCTCCCCACCGCTCTTCCCCACTGCAAGGAAGGAGGAGGAAATCTAACCACAACTCCGCCCCCCCGCCCCGCCCCTCCCCGCGGCCCCAATGGGAACATGACAGAAGGTTTCCAACTAAAACCAAAGCTACCCCGCAGAGCTTCCTGCCAGCCTGACGTGCTGGAGGGCATGGTGTGCCTGCCCCAGCTCTTTCTGTTCTACACAACTTCTCTGCTTCAGGCTCTCGAGAGCCTCCCCACTTCCTGGGGAGAGTAGAGGAGAACTTGAAAGCAGACAAGGCCACAGTTGAGGAGACCCCAGCTTGCTTCAAATACTGTGTCTCCTCCTGGTCTGGATCTCATGGTGAATGTCTCTCCCCTGTTTCTGAAACTAAGTGAAGAACTGCTAAAGCCACAAAGTCCCCAAAGACACTTCTGTGTATCTCCTTCTAACCTGGGGTGCTTGGGCCTGCCCAGCAGGGACGCTGTCTGTGGGTTACACATTCTTAGATGCCTCTGCCCAGCTGACCCTCTCTGACTGTCCCCACTCCCCCTTCTTCAGTTTTGCTCCCTGTCCCTTTGGCATCCCTGTCTTAAGCAGCAGCCCTTTTTCCACCAAGGAGATATGGGTGGAAGAGGAGCTGCAGATGGGAGTGGGAGGACTGTATCTTTTTTTTGTATGCTATTCCAGAATAGGTTTGTGGTTATTTTAAGAAAAACAATTAATGTTCCCTCCAAATCTTTGAGGACCTTTGTTCGTTGGAAGTTGTGAACCATGCTAAGCCCATGGCTCTGTGCTGTTACCTGCCTTGGCAGGCTGCTGCTCACACTGGGATAGAACAACCCTGACATGAGAAGCAAGAGAAATTTGGCTTTTTACTTTTTAGCAAGAATCTCTTTCCACTGAAACTGTAAAACTCTGGAGGGCAGAGCCTTTCTGACATTGAACCTCACGGTCTTGTGATAATGCCTGAAAAATAGCAACTGTTCTCAAATGATGTATGCTGGCTGGATTACTATCATTCCTTAAAAAAAAAAAAAAACAGTTAAAGAAGTCACTCTGTTCTCAAGATGCTGCATGTGCAAGTGTTCAGGCCACATGCGGGTTAAGAAATTGCACATATATCCTCTACATCTCGTATCACCAAAAACTGATGTTACCAAGCCCCTTGTCTCATCTACCATCTTATCACCTGTGTTTAGCAGGCTAAGACATAACAAACCAGATGAACTTTCAGGAGAGCTGCAGACATTGGAGGGCATTTGAGGCAAAGAAATCCAATGGAGCTGTAAACTGGAATGACCCAAGTAGAAAGGTGGTCCTGCTGTGAAGTGGCCCCAAGCCTCAGACCTGCCTTGGATGTTACCAAGTGCCTCTGGCCTTTGGGGCCATTGAAGATGCTCAGCTCAGAGTCTCTGCTGTGGTTGAACTTCCTGGCTGGCCAGGCCTGAGGGAGGCGGAGGAGGAAACTCTGTGGGTGAGCTGGGTGAGTGGGTCGGAGCACAGCACACACCCAGGGGTAACTGCAAGGAGGTGACTTAGGACAGAAGAAACCACAGGATGGACAACCCCCTCTGCAGAAGTGATTTTCTGGTCCCTTTGTCCCCCAGACACACTCTTCAACTCAAAAATATTAATGGTGCATAGCTCTGAATGCAGACCCACATGTGTGTCTATGTATATACCTGTGTGTATGTCCTGCCAGATTTTTTTGTTCCCAGGGAGAAACATAAGGTACCAACATCATAAGCCTTTTCAGTGTCAAGTTACTACTGCTTAAAAAGTCAAAAAAAGAAAAAGAAAAAAAGGACAATCCAGCCATCTATGAACAGATAAATTTAAGTGAAAACGGTGTGAGTTCTCACCAGTTGCTGATGATTGATATTCCAGAAAGGTATGATGTGCTGGCGAGATAGTTTTTAAGTGTGATGACAACCACCAGTTTAATGAAGGGTCAAATATTGGAACCCTCTGAGTTATACATGAATATTGGTAATATTTGAAATATTACCAAATATTAATAGTAGCATTATGGTGATGGAAATAATTCAGCCACATCATGGCAAGTATGAATATTTCATTTTATTCTCCTTTTCTAGAGTTAGTTTATAAATCACTTCAAAGTAAACTTTCCCCTGGTTATCCTTGAGTTTGCTGGTTCTAAGGAGGGACCCAAGGACAGGATCCTGTGGGAACCACTCCAAGCAATGGGGTTAAGTCCCTGTCCCCCAGACCATCTGCTGCCAACAAACCAGGCCACCAGACCTGGAGGACTGCGTGTTGGTCATAATGAGCTATCTGGCTGCCTGGTGGAAGGAGCACAAGGGAGCAGGTGTCTGAGATATTACTGACATTACCATTGATCTTTACCAAGGAGCAGGTTTGGTTTTATCCAGAATGGCTCAGCCTCCACTCTTGGTCCAAGACACTTCAGAGATTAGGCTCAAAATCATCAGCCTCCAAATTGAATATTTTCTTATAATGAAGTATTTTTAAATTTAAGTATAGTTGATTTATAATATTCTGTTAGTTTCAGGTGTACAACAAATTGATTTGAGTTTGTTTTTTGCAGATTATATTCCATTATAGGTTATAATTCCCTGTTCAGTTCAGTTCAGTCTCTCAGTCGTGTCCGACTCTTTGCGAGCCCATGAATCGCAGCACGCCAGGCCTCCCTGTCCATCACCAACTCCCGGAGTTCACCCAGACTCATGTCCATCGAGTCAGTGATGCCATCCAGCCATCTCATCCTCTGTCATCCCCTTCTCCTCCTGTCCCCAA
>NW_011494746.1:1205545-1232045 GCF_000754665.1 Bison bison bison | reverse complement strand
GCCAGGCCTCCCTGTCCATCACCAACTCCCGGAGTTCACCCAGACTCATGTCCATCGAGTCAGTGATGCCATCCAGCCATCTCATCCTCTGTCATCCCCTTCTCCTCCTGTCCCCAATCCCTCCCAGCATCAGAGTCTTTTCCAATGAGTCAACTCTTCGCATGAGGTGGCCAAAGGACTGGAGTTTCAGCTTTAGCATCTTTCCTTCCAAAGAAATCCCAGGGCTGATCTCCTTCAGAATGGACTGGTTGGATCTCCTTGCAGTCCAAGGGACTCTCAAGAGTCTTCTCCAACACCACAGTTCAAAAGCATCAATTCTTCAGCACTCAGCCTTCTTCACAGTCCAACTCTCACATCCATACATGACCACAGGAAAAACCATAGTCTTGACTAGACGAACCTTTGTTGGCAAAGTAATGTCTCTGCTTTTGAATACGCTATCTAGGTTGGTCATAACTTTCCTTCCAAGGAGTAAGCGTCTTTTCCCTGTGCTGTATAGTAAATCCTTGTTGCTTATCTGTTTTATGTATAGTAGTTTATATCTGTTAATCTCATACTTCTCATTTGTCCCTCCCTCCAAATGAGAGAGAGGCTTCTTTACTCTCCCCTTTGGTAAACCATAAGTTTATTTTCTATGTCTGTAAGTCTGTTTCTGTTTCATATATAAAATCATTTATTTTATTTTTATATTCCACATATGAATGATATCATATAGAATTTTTCTTTGACTTACTTTATTAAATGTAATATTCTCTAGGTTAATTTATGTTGCTGCAAATGGCAATATTTCATTCTTTTTTATGGCTGAATACTATTCCATTGAGTACATATGCCACATCTTAAGCCAGTCTTCTGTTGATGGGCACTTGAGTTGCTTCCATGTCTTGGCTATTATAAATAGCGGTGCTTTGCACATTGGGGTGCATATATCGTTTTGAATTAGAGTTTTCATTTTTCCCAGGTGTATACCAAAGAGTGAAATTGTTGGATCATATAGTAGCTCTATTTTTAGCTTCTTAAGGAATCATACTATTTTCCACAGTGGCTGTACCGCTTTACATTTCCACCAACAGTGTAGGAGCATTCCCTTTTCTCCACACCCTCTCCAACATTTATTTGTAGACTTTTTGGTAATAGCCACAAATTGAATATTTTCTTGAGCACTGGGGCCTATGCTGCACCTGGGTTGTTCTGGGACTTCATCCTGCCCATCCCCCTCCCCATCTAGAAGGAGGGGGTGGGTCTCTACCTTAGTGTTGCTCTTACTCGTGTCCTGACCAATCACAATGGTAGGGTCAAAGCCTGGCTGCTGGGCATTCCTTTGCTTTTTAGATAAATGTGCAATTTAAGAATATATAGCGTAGCTTTAGAAGAAATCCTTCAGCTATTCCTTGCTTCCAACAAAATGCCATCCCCAAGATTTTCCCATATAGAAATTCTGGAGCCACTTCTTGTTCCTTATCTGTTTTATGTATCGCCACACTGAGATGTGTGTCATGAATAAATCGTCTCTATTAGAGTACCAAAGTATTACATAAGTGATTAACCTTTAAAAAATAAAAGAAACCTCAAAGTTGTACATGTCAGAAGTTATTGCCGTGTTACTTGGGTTCAGTTGTTTTTCTAGGTGGGAAAGGAAATGGTGTCATAGTCTGTAACTGGGTGTCACACCTGAGGAAGCAGGCTGTGTAATTAGGGGTTGTTGGGAGCAGGGTCACATAGAGGGAGAGCCCAGGGGAGCTCTGAGGGTCCCTGGTGCTACAGCGGGGTATTATATAGCAGTGGAAAGGGGGATTTCTAGGGCCTCAGAAAGCCAGAGCCTTCCTTCCCCCTCCAGCCAAGGAACTCACCTAGGAGATGGATTTCACTCTTAAGACCTAATAGTCTCCCTCTGGAGGTTCTGCTCATTTGGGAGCAGACTATTAGAGCATACCCAGACCAGGTTTTCTGCCTAGAGTCTCAGACTGTGGCTTGAAGGTATGGTTTGCTTGGTCTGCTGCTGCTGCTGCTGCTAAGTCGCTTCAGTCATGTCCGACTCTGTGCGACCCCAGAGATGACAGCCCACCAGGCTCCCCCGTCCCTGGGATTCTCCAGGCAAGAATACTAGAGTGGGTTGCCATTTCCTTCTCCAATGCGTGAAAGTGAAAACTGAAAGTGAAGTCACTCAGTCGTGTCCGACTCTTAGTGACTCCATGGTCTGCAGCCCACCAGGCTCCTCCGTCTGTGGGGTTTTCCAGGCAAGAGTACTGGAGTGGGGTGCCATTGCTTGGTCTGAGGAATTTCTAAATTCAAGGTGTCATTATTTTAAAATTGGGAGAATTCAGGTAAAATTGAAACTTCTGACTTCTTTAAAGTAGCAGGAGTGTTGGCAACGTTAGGCTCTCATTGGTACGTGGCAACAACAGTCAAGAGCTGGTGGTGGCCAACCCCGTGAACTAAAGCACACCAGTCCACACACGCACACCCATGCAGCGGCCCCCTGCTCAGTGCCCTGCAGGCAGGGAGGGTCCCGCCAGGGACCACCACTCCCATTCTCTCTGCCACTCAGAGGCAGTCTAGACACACATTTCCGGATCAAAGTCAGCCCCAAGAGCCATGACTGACTCCTGCCTCAGCCCTCACACAAACACAAAAGCCTCCTCCCCATTTAGTAAAGCCAAAGAATGTCAGGATCAACCCATAATTGAAACTTTTTGAAAAAGAACTAAAGGCAGCTTTAGCCGTGGCATTCCACAGCTCCTCATTAAAACCAGGACTTCCTGTGACTTGGGGACAGCTGGAGGCACAGGGCTGAATAATTCCAAAGCTCACGTGAAGGATGTCAGCCTCCAGAATGCACAGCAGGCTTGTGAGATTCTTGATGGGCTCTTGAGTCTTGAGGCAGGTGTGTTGGGTGTTCCAGACCACAGCACAATGGCAAGAAGCCCTGAGCCCTCAGGGACAAGGCAGCGGACAGTCACAGTCAAGGCTGAGGTCCCACTGACCCCAGGCAAGCCCAATATACTGGCTCCACTGGGAGAACCAGCTAAGAAACAGGCCCAGCCCCGGAGCCCACTCCCACACATGGTACATGCTGCGTGCTCAGCCATGTCGGCTGCTTCCAGGGGTACACACCGAGTCTCTCATGGGTTCACCGTGAGGGCTGCCATCTCCTCTGGACTGAATTGTACAACATGTGCTTAAGGAGACTTTGTTGTCAGAAAACCCTGGAGCCCTTTGAAGGATCTTGGATAGCATCTCCTCTAGGGTTCCCAACAGAGACTGCTCTTCAGAATCACTTAGAACACGTTGCAAATACAGATTCTGAGGCTCCAGATCTCACCTCCCCACCCTATTCCCCAACACACACCCAGAGATTCTCCTGACCAGTCATGGTTGGAAAACCATTGATGTCATGCAAACCCTTCACTTCCATTTCTAAAGTACAGTCCTAGGTTAAGTAACTTTTCCAAGGTCACACAGCTGGTCTGCCAGGACTGGGCTTAAAGTACAGGTCTCTTAAATACAAACCGGGGCTTTTTTGGTCCATGGGGTCACAAAGAAGCAGACAGGACTGAACGACTAACACTTTCTTTACTTTAGGCTTCCCTGGTGACTCAGATGGTAAAGAATCCACCTGCAGTGCAGGAGACCCAGGTTTGATCCTTGGGTTGGGAAGATCCCCTGGAGAAGGGAATGGCTACCCACTCCAGTATTCTTATCTGGAAAATCCCATGGACAGAGGAGCCCAGCAGATTACAATCTATGGGGTAGCAAAGAGTCGGACACAACTGAACAACTAACACTTTTTTTCTACAACACACCACCTCCTGGATATACCCACGAAGGGGTGGCCAGACAACTCCAGAGGCTTTGGATGAGAAAGAGGATGAGAGGCAAAGTCTCTGTGCATGTAAAGCAACCTCAGATCACTTTCCAAATGTTAGCTTCCATTGTGGTTGGCCCAGATACCTCAGTCTCTTGTCATCTGAGGAGGAGATTTTGCTTCTGCCTCTATAATTACCCTAGTTTCACTTGTTCTTTCAGAAGTCGGGGAAGGAACTATGCATGTGTGTGTAGACTTCTCTGTGCCTCAGTTTACCTCTATAGAAAAATGGATGGCAGCCCCTTATGTCTGCCTTTTTGGAGCTCCAGTGACCCATTGTGTGGCCATACAAGGGCATCCTGTGGTCACTTAGGCAGATAAAGAAACTTTCCATGCCCACACAGAGCCAGTCTTAAAGTCAAGGCTACTCTTGCCACATTTTAAATAATTCTATGTCAAAATACCATTGTGACTCCTCTTAGCTACCCCTCCATGCCCTCCAGAAAGGGCTGCTCATCTTCTCTTGGTCTCTGGAGGGCTGGTGAAGAATTTTGAGGGGGTGATCTTGGAAGGAGCCCCAATTTTGTAGGACTAAACAAGGGCTTCCCTGGTGGCTCAGATGGTAAAGAATCTGTCTGCAATGAGGGACACCCAGGTTCAGTCCCTAGGTGGGGAAGATCCTGGAGAAGGGAACAGCAACCCACTCCAGCATTCTCGCCTGGAGAATTCCATGGACAGAGGAGCCTGGCAGATTACAGTCCATGGGGTCGCAAAGAGTCGGACATGATTGAGGGACTAACACACACACACACAAGATAAAAAATTAAATACTAGTACTAGTAGTAAATAGCTAGGATTGAGTTGTTATTAAGTGTCAGGCACTCTGCCAAACATTTTACATGCATTTCATTCTCACTACAGCCCTATAAATGAAGTGTTACGAGTTTTCTCATTTTACAGATGTGAAAAATCGGCTCAGAAAATTTAAAGAATTTGCCCAGGATCACAGAGCTGCTAAATGACAGAGCTGGGATTCAAACCCACATATTCTGGTCTCCAGGGGCAAACCTCTGATAAAAGGGGTGATGATGGGTCTCTGTCATCATGAGGTTAACCTTCCACGTGTCACTGCCTGGTGCTCCCTAGTGGGATGTCACACCCTGATGCAGCTTAAGCCAAGGGCAGCTCGGGCGCTGCTGCTCTGTCTGTCTGCTGGGACGTTCACAGCTCCGTCAGTTCAGGGACTGCCTGACCCAGCCTGACCAAATTAGAGCAGCTAATGGACGTGACATAATTTGACATGTACATTGTTAACCGAACCCCTTGGGAGATGATTTAAAATAGAGACAATACCATGCTCTGAATTATTTTGGGTTATGGAGCCCTTATTCTCTAACTCTTGTAGGAAAAAGAATTGTGTCATGATAAACCGAAAACCCCCAAGAAACTGCTCCAGGGTCAGGAGAGCAGCTGAGTGGCTGGATTGGCAGAAACTCTTCCTGAGAGTTTCAGGGATTTCACCCTCATTTCCTAACAATTTATCCCCCAAGCATTCCCCAAACCCCAGTTAAGAGTCAATAATTCTATCCATCCTCCTCCCCCAGACTCCCCAACCAGGAGGACTCAGAACCCCAGTCAAAACCCAGCACTGGTAAGACTACAAAACAGGTGCAGCTTGAGGCCCCCATGTGCATCTCCCGTCTGCTTTTCCCTCTCTCAGATGCACAGGACCAGTGAGCTACCCAGGGGCCGTGCTTAGGGACCCACACAGGTGCACCCTCTCTGAGCATCACCCAATATCCAATCCCAGTCATAGTCTTCCCCATTCTATTCCCCATGCCCTCATGCGTGCTTCCTGACCTTCAGAAAGAGTATGTGTGTCCCTGTGTGCTACAGCCACTCATTCTCATGGCTTAATAAGTGTCCATCCTCTCAAGCAAGACCTACTGACTATATGATACATGCACGCTTGTGCGCTAAGTCGCTTCAGTCATGTCTGACTCTTTGCGACCCTATGGACCATAGCCCACCAGGTTCCTCTGTCCACGGGATTCTCCAAGCAAGAATACTGGAGTGGGTTGCCATTTCTTCCTCCAGCAACTCTCAGACCCAGGGATTGAACCCACGTCTCTTATGTCTCCTGCATTGGCAGGCAGGTTCTTAAACTAGTGCCACCTGGGAAGCCCCATATGACGCATAATTAGTACCCCAATATACTTACTGTTGAGTTAATTAAAGTAAGAGTAGCTAAGTTTCTCTGGCAATCCCATGCCTTACTTCCAACCGATAAGCCTAAGACTGGCTTTCAGGCTAGTAAAAATGATTTTGAGAGAAAAAGATTTTTGCCTTTTAAAAACTGAAGCACTTTAAATAACTCTATTTGGGAAGGATGGCCAGGAGAGATATAGAGCACATGGTGATCTCTCCATATGCATTTCCTTTTCCCCTTCCTAGCAGAGCCCCACACTTCCTAGCCATGCATTTGGGAGAGATTAACCTAACTGTGGTTTTCTGGGTGGACCTTGGTAGGGTCAAGACATTCAGTGGGTTCTATTGTTGTAGCTACACTAGCCACAGTGATTGGCTTGGGGCTGGCCACCTGGACAGTCTAAGAATAAAACCACGGGAGACTAAGAAGAAATGAAGAGACACTGGGTCTTCTTTGGCTTTTCCAGCTATTATATCTGGCCTTACCTAAGTCCACACAACCTCTGAATTTCTCAGTTACATAACCAAACAAAGCCTCTTTTTGTTTAAACCAAATGACTACATAACACAATAATACATAATCTCTTGATTCCTTTTATGATTGAGCTCAGAGACCATTTTGTCAAGCTATATCACCTTTATTTTACAGCTTATTTAACTTCAAAAATGAACATACCAAAAACCAAATAAAATCCTTAATTTTTCACTCTTTAGTCAAGGCCTTCCAAAAATTCTCTAGGCTTGTGATGTCCCAGGTAAAGGAGGAAATAACAATGGTTTCAATAAGATGGAAGCCTATTTCTCTATCATTCAAAATAAAATAGGATTCTGGCTGATATGGGAGCTACAGTGTCATCAAAATTTCAGATTTCCTTTTTTTGTTTTGTCATCCTTAGTATACGACTTGCATCTTCAAATTCACTTCATAGGCCAATGTGGCAGCTAAAGCTCCAGCTATCACATTGATCTTCTGGTCCAAGAAGGCACAAGAGGAAGGGAGAAGGAGGAAAAAAAGAAACAAGTATGTCAGCAGTCTAGCTCCTCTTAAGGAGTTTTCACAGAAGATCAACCCAAAGACTTATGCTGATATCTCAATGGCCAACCCAGATGCAAATGTGGTTGACAAATATAATCTTCCAGCTGGGCATATTGTCATCCAGTTTAAAATGTGAGTTGTGTTATGAGGGGAAAAGGGACGAGTAGATACTGTGTAGGCAACTAGCAGTTTTTGCCCCATCTCACTTCACAACCAAGCCTGGCTTCAGTGTGCAGTTCTGTTGCTTCGTATCTGCTCCTCCAAAGACACTCCCTGATTCAAGCTGCAATTACCCTCTCCACAGACCCTTAACAGTTGGTAAAGGATCTGCCTGCAATGCAGAAGACCCCGCTTCGATTCCTGGGTTGGGAAGATCTGCTGGAGAAGGGATAGTCTACCCACTTCAGTATCCTTGGGCTTCCCTTGCAGTTCAGCTGGTAAAGAATCCACCTGCAATGTGAGAGATCTGGGTTTGATCCCTGGGTTGGGAAGATCCACTGGAGAAGGAAAAGGCTACCCATTCCAGTATCCTGACCTGGAGAATTTCATGGACTGTATAATCCATGGGGTCACAAAGAGTCAGACAAGACTGAATGACTTTCACTTTCACTTTTTCAGACCCTTAACATCTTGAGCTGGTTGGTCTCTGCCCCCCGCCACCCACCACCACCACCAAGGATCCCTTGACTACCATCTTGTGATTAATCCAGTTAAGAAGCTTTTGTTGATCACCTTCTGTCTTTCAGTAGGACACCTTAGTCTTTCATTAGAATCTTGGCTTCCATTTACATCAGCTCATTTGATCTTCTTTTCTGTCATGCTCTAGTCAGACCCCATTCATACCTACTCTTCTTCATTCACCAGTCTCCCTAGAACTATGTTCTTTACAACACAGGTCTGCTCTTCAATATCAGTTTCTAACTTCTTTCTGGCATTAAAGTTCTCAATCTCATGGGTGAGCGCCTAGGGCAACAAGGACTGTGGTCGAAAATAGCAGCTGAGTGGGGGCTGGTCTTCAAATCGTCATGGATGACTAGCTGTGGTTTGGTCTGGGGACAGGTGACTGAAGCCAGGGCAGTGGCTTCTTTTTCAGTTCTCCCAAGGCCTTCTGACCCCTTCTTACACATTTCAGACCCTGTGGACAGTATTGTAGGCCTCATTAGTGAACAGCACACACAAGGCAAGTCAAACAATAATAAAGAATTATTGATGTGATGGAGACAAAATATCTGCTCCTCCCTACCTCACCTGCACAAAAATAGAAAAAAATAAAGATAAAAAAATCAATGCCTGATGAAGCTAAGAAAATGTGTTACTTTGAGTCTTCATATAAAGAATACCTTTCAAAAGTATCTAGTTCTTTCACTTGAATTTCCCATTTTGATTTTAATTATGAACTAGAAGTTATTGTAACTCAAAAATGTCCATTCTCTTATGTCTTTTCAACTAGAAACATCATTAGGCAGATGTGAACAATTATCCCCATTTGGATTTTTTTTTAAGTTTTTCAGAGGAACAAATAAGTTATGCTTTAAATCCTTGGTTTAAAACTAAGCCTGTGAGACACAATATTTTAGGTTTAACCAAGAGGGCTTGACTTTGGATTTAGAGTTGAATTGATCCCTTCATCTCTTTTATTAAAACTATCCATATATTCTTAAACCAAAGAATTGAAATAATGCATATTTTAGGGCCAGAAGCATTCATCATCTTGATGACCAAGAGATAAAGGGTGAAAAGATTTAAGATCCAAGAGGCTCTGTTACTATGTTGAAAGGGGAGGAGATAGAGAAATTCCAAGGGAAGGTGTTGGTATATATCCCCTCTGCTTTTTAATTTCCAATGACAGACAGTGACATCACCATTCCAAACAGTTCCCATTCAGATTAAACAAAATTTGATTCTCTGGGGAAAACGGGCAGCATAAACCAAAAAGAAGTGCATCTTGCTGAAAAGCCAGTCTACTCAGTCATCACACCACCATCAGCCTGACTGGATCCCCGCAGAAAAGCAATTCCGGGAATGACTTTACTCCCCTAGAAGCACAGTCAGAAGTCCCCAAGGAGGTCAGGGGAACCAGCTGGATCTCAGAGGAGGAGACTTTTTGGTGCTGAAGAAGACAAAGGGAGGAAGACAGTTTGGGAAACAGAATGACCTTGAAACAACCTTTCTGCTTATCTTAGAAAGGTCATTAGAAGGAAAATGTACCCAGAACAACATTCTCCTCTATCTTGGAGTCGAAGACCAGCCAGGCCCTGGCAGCCCTACAGCCTGGGCTTCTTTCCAGGCCTGCAGCTCCCCTACCGGCAGTTGAGCAATGTGACCCCGGACAGGCCTCTGAGGCCAGGGAGCCTGACCAATAGCTCACGGATGAGAAATTGCACTGTCCTTGGAGATGCTGCCTGGTGGCCTTTAAGAGCCACCCTTGTTTTTTTCCCCTCCAATATACCACAGCCTGGTTTCTTCTCCCCTTCCTGTCGGAGCATTTTTGTTGTGAGGACCTTGCGCCACAAAGCTAGAGGGGGCATGCAAATCATTTTACACAAGAGGCATAGGTCCTGTACAACTAGCTGTGTGTTGCTGGACAAGTCTCTTAACTCCTCTGTGCTTCAGTTGTCACAGCAGTAAAGTGGGGATTAGGATCGAGTTTACTTAAAAGGGCCATTAACCAGCATTCAGCAAAATCCCATGGAAAGCGCTAAGGAACAGTGTCCAGGTCACAGAGCTCCATAAAGGCTGGCTGTCACTGCAAGTGTCAGGGGAGCAGTTTTTCCACACGTTTCCACTCTACCAACACTCATTCACCTCTCCCAACAGGGGACAAAGATGATAAGAGAATGAAATGTCTCACTTGATGTAGGAATCCTTTCACTGTGTCAGTGGTTCTTGAGATATCAAAAGTGTGTGTATGTAGATTACTTTAATTTTACAAAGTCTATGCTGATTAGGCTCCTTTTTCATCTAATAGTGAAAGGCTATGTATTCAACTGTGAGTGCACTGGCTTCAGGAACGTGGATAAAATGTAACCAGCGTTATCTTGGTTCAAATTCCTTTTTTGTGACCAACTGTTGTCTCAATGAACCTTTGCAGGGTTTTTATTTGTTTTCTTCTTAGTTACAGCAGAGAGTAGAATAAACACATCCAGACCTTCTCACACGGAGATAGACTGATGCCAAATTAGGTCTGTGGAGGCCTCATTTTGGCTCCCCTGGTCACCATGCCGAACAGATTTTCATGCACGTTGAAGACAGTCCATTAGTTCTTGGCAAGGAGAATGAAGTTTTCAAAGCTGCTTTCTCTAACAAACTCCCATTCCCCACCCACTCACCCCCTGCCACCCCCCGCTTCTCATACACAAAACCTTGCTGAAGGGGAGAGGCTCTCCCCCATTTGTGGAGAAGCGAGGTCAACCCCATCTGCGATCACCCTGCCACAGCCTTGATAGTCATCACTTCTGGGATGCCCCTGGGCTCTGCTCCATCATTAAACTCCCAGGGCACTACCCAGATTAAAATCTCTCCTTCCTTCTCAGGAAAGAAGCATTTTTACTTCAAAATCATACAGTAAGGGCTTTGAAAAGTAGTTCACAAACTTCTCTGCCACTGGGGAAGGCATGTCCATTCACGTCAGAGATTTTCCCTCAGTGCCTTAGCTGTTGCACTGACTGAGCTTCTGAGTTCTCACAGTGAAGCCAAAAAAGAAACAAAGAAGTTTTGCCTCTATCTGTCACAGTAGAAATGTAAGCCATGATGATATGGGTTGAGCCAGGGTTCTCAATGGAATCTTTAGACTGGTTCCTGGGAGGAAAAGCCAGGAGGTTTCTGTTATAGTACAAGCTGCCACAGGGCCTGGGCTCCTTGACCTAGATGTGCTCTGAGCAAGGCCTCCTTCTAGTAAAGGAGCAAGCACTGTAGTGAGAGAGGCTGAGGATCAATATTCAACAGCAACCAGTATTGTGGCGCATGGTTACCATGGTAACATCGTCAGCCCCAAATGACTGTCATGAGGTGAAAAAATTCTCTTAAAATAAATGAAACCAGAAAAGATATATTTATAAACCTCTTACCAAACACCTATCTCTTGACAACGTAGAACCTGTTCCTTAAGCGACAGATACTCAAAGATTGGGAGGAATTTCATGACACAAACATTTTCTTGAAATAATGGTTATTCTCACCCCCTAAAAATGATCTGGAAAAATAACAAACGCAGATTTTTTTAAAAAAAATATGGAGAGTTCCAAGGAGTGATGGGCCTATACACTTAGATATTATGCAGTTATGACATTAAAATTCTGCACTAAACTGCCTATACCTTGTTTGAAATTTACAAAGTGGTACTTACTAGGAGTTTTCTTCTAAGTTGGACACACTATTTCTGGCAGGACCAATAAAGTGTCATAAAACTTGTTATACAATGAGAAAAAGACATTGGTCACACAGATTAAAAACTTGTGGGCACAGCTTTTGTTGTGCTCTTGAGAAGCTCCATCCTGAACTCGTCTTTCTTTGTGAATAGCAGTGTACCCAGCCAGAGTGCCCAGGTTCACAGCTCCCTGGCAAATCAGAGGTGGCCCAGAGATATAGTTCTGGGCAGTAGTGTCCAGGCAGAAGTCCCTGGGGAGGATGTTGTTGGGAGACAGTTCTCCAGTCTCTCTCATTTCTGTGTACCTTACAAGCAGAGGACTTACTGATAGCAACAGAGTATCCTTCCAAGGATGCCTGCATAGCATAACAGCCTCTGAAGATACAGATACTATCTCTCCAGAGCAAAGGACAGGCCTGCCTACTGCTCATCGTGTAAGATTGGGGTCCCTGAGTTCAATGTTCCTCTCCCAGGAGGCAACCCATTGAGTGTGCCGACATTCCTGTGGGCCTATCTGTGTCACCCCTATGGGACTTGGGCAAGGAGAACTACCACAATCCTGCTGCTTGCTGTGTGCTGAGTAATAGAGCTGGCTGTCCCTGACCCAGGAGTCTCGTGACTTCAACCAGCAACCATGAAACCAAGGCAGGCTAACTGCTTAGCTTGCAAACAGGATGATACCTCAGACCCTTCATTGTTTTTGGTTAAATTTAAAAAAAAAAAAAGAAAGAAAAGTAGGAGAGAGTTCTTGCCCACTAGCCCTTCTCCTTTCTTCCTGCCTTGAGGTTTCAGCAACCTCAATTTGGGGACCATGAGGTGACAAGCATGAGGACAAAGGTCAACATGCTAAGGATGGCATAGCAGAAAGATGATGAAACTGGGTCCTAATAGAGAATTACTGTGGCAGCCCTGGATTGCATAACTTGAGTCTTCTTGTTATGTGAGATATATGAGCCTCAATATATCAATGTTGAGCCTCAATATATCGATATATGATATATATATCAATATATGAGCCTCAATATATCCGTTATAACAAGTCAATGTTAATTGTTTTTCTGCAAGCAAATGCATCTCTAAAGTTTGTGTCAAACACTGTAATTTCATAATAGTAATTGTGTCTAAGTTGCTTCAGTCATGTCCGACTCTGTGCGACCCCATAGATGGCAGCCCACCAGGCTCCCCCATCCCTGGGATTCTCCAGGCAAGAACACTGGAGTGGGTTGCCATTTCCTTCTCCAATGCATGAAAGTGAAAAGTGAAAGTGAAGTCGCTCAGTCGTGTCAGTCTCTTAGCGACCCCATGGACTGCAGCCTACCAGGCTCCTCCGTCCATGGGATTTTCCAGGCAAGAGTACTGGAGTGGGGTGCCATTGCCTTCCATAGGCAACTTAGGGCAAGTATGTTGCTACCTTCCTTACTTCTTGATCTGGATTCTGTCTTTCTGTATATGAACATTATTGTATATATCTTTTATAAGTTAACTCAAATCCTTTAGGGGAAATCAGGTAAAATTCAATTCAATAAGTATAATTCGGTCCTGGTCCAAATTTATCTCGAAAATTCTATGAGTTACCCTTAAATTATGAGTTATCCTTTAAGGTATTAGTCAAACAATAGGAGTACCTCTTTCTGGAAATGTCTACCACATGCAAAAGTCTGTTTAGTCACCAGTGTATATCCAGATCCAGCAGAATGGCTGGCTCATAGCAGGGCCTTCAACTTTGTATTAACCAAGTGTTCATGAAAGGTCTCTCTTTATCAAATGTGTTTATGCCCAAAGAAAATTATGATGTAACGGAAAGTATTTCGATACAGTAGATCTGTCATTTGACTATAATAAGCAGTTTAAGAAAAGACCACAGGTCAACTTCAAAGAAATAGCTTCTTATCTTTGTTCCTTATGACTGTGAAATGCCCCATAACCTGACAGTGGAATTCAAGGAATCTGTTCAACCTTGGAAACTAGTGCAATAGGATACCAGAAGTAATAACAATCACCACCAGAGATGAACACATCTTTTAACGTTATGTCCACAAACTCTTTTTAGAATATTAGGTAAAATTTAAACTTGTGTCAGAAAGAAAAATCAATGTACAGGATGAGAATATTTTACACCAAAAGTAGAATAAAGCAAAAGATGCTCTGCACAATGAGTTTATAGATATCCTTATTGTTCTCAGTATATGTTATGATTCCTACTTTTGGTTCAAAATCTAAATTATATGAAATTATCTATACTATGTGTTCTTGGTATGATTTCTGTTTAAAAAATCTCTCCAAACCACAATGAAATACTATTTCACACCCCATTAGGATGACTTTTTTTTTTTTACGCAAAACAGTAAGTATTGGCAGAATGTGGAAAAATTGGAACACTTGCTGGTGGGACTATAAAATGATGCAGCCACTGTGAAAAACAGTTTGTAGTTCCTCAGAAATTAAACACAGAATTACCATGATTCAGCAATTCCATTCCTAAAGAACTGAAAAGAGGGACTGAACCAGATACCTGCACCCAAGTGCTCGGAGGAGCATCATTCACGATGACCAAAGGTGGAACAACCCAACTGTCCACCAGCCTATGAAGGGATTAAAAAAAAATGTAGTATATGTACACAGTGAAATATTATTCAGACATAAAAATGAACAAAATTCTGATACATGCTACATGAGAGAAACTTGACTATATGATGCAAAATGAAAAAGGACAAATACTGTGTTATTTTTGTCCCAAAGGACAAATATTAGTTTTTTTCCCTTTATGTGAGTTTCCTGGAATAGGCAAATTCACAGAGACAGAAGGTAAAATGATGGTTACCAAGATCTGGGCAGGGCGGCTGGGAAGTTGTTCCTCATTGGGTACAGAGTTTCTGTTTGGGTTGATAAAAAAGTTCTGGAAAATAGTGGGGATGGTTGCTCAATATTGTGAAGGTCCTTAATACCACTGAATTGTACATTTAAACATGGTTAAAATAGTAATATTTATGTTGTATATATTTTACCACAAGGAAAAAAAATCTATTAAACAAAAATTAAACTGAAAAGATGGATTTTGTTTATTTGTTTTAGGAAGAGTAAATAGAACAGATTTTTAAATTCCGTTTGGGTTTTGTTCAGTTTGTTTCTGCTTGCTTTAAGCCCTGCCTGCCTATGCTAGGAAGGAGAGTGACTAAGATGCCCCCACAACATTGCCAAAGCCATTCAGGCTGTGGGCTTGTGTGGTCATGCGCCTCAGAAGGTCTTATGTCATTTGGAAAGCTCTCTAGTTCAGCAATCTTTGCTTCACTTTGTCAATGCACAGGAGAGTGTATCATTGCAGCTCCCCTCCCCCCACCCCTCAGGCGTGTGTTGGGCTAGAATCTGTGAAAATATTATTTTAGGATTGCTTTCACTCCTATCATCTGCTTATTTTCCTTCCTGCATATTTCATAATGTAGCATAGAGATTTCTGATTCAGCAGTTAAAATAGTCTGTGCATTAGTTATCACTTCCTTGTGACCCACTTTATACACAATTACTCATTCTGGCATTGAAAGTCCAGATTTAAAAAAAAAAAAAATCCCTGGGACTAAAGTATGTATTAATATATCTGTGGGAGTAAAAAGGAGATATTGACCAAATATCTATTGGTAGCACTCAAAGGACCTCAATCAGCCCCAAGATTTCCCATCTCATTTACTCTTCTGTAAAAGCTCTCGAATTACACCCTCTTCAGTTATTCTACACCCACAATCCCACTTTTTCCACCTTCTCTACTTTCATTTCCTTCCCCTCAAAATACATCTCTATGATGAATCCACCAAACACTACTGTCTGCTGTACCTCCCCGAGCTAAGGGTCGTGGGGAACTCAAAGAGCAATGGGACAGTCCCTGCTCCGAGGAGGCATTGGTGCCAGTGCAGTGTCCCCCCTACCACTCAAATGTGCTACGGGCACCCCTAAATCTTTATGACTGCCTATGACAGGCAGATTCTTGAGCCCTACTCCCCACTAGAGAATCTGATCCAGTTGGTCTGCACTTTTAACTCCTCTCCAGGGAATTCTGATTGGGACCCTAAGAACATATTTTGAGAGACTTGGTGACACAGTGGAAGGCAGTAGAATCTCTTGCAAGCTTCACTGAGGTGGCTCCAGTCCCATGGAAGAACAGAAACAGGGGAGACAGAATTGGTCTGAGAGATTGAGGGAAGGCTTCCTGGAAGAAGTGCTTTTAAAGAAGAGCTGAAAACTAGACAGTGGGAGGCACACAGGCATGGTCATCTGCTGCCACCCGCTCCTGAAGGCGAGGGCAAGACTTTGGCCACATTCCTCCCGTCTGGGACCTTTGGAGCAACTGGGGAGGACAGGAGACCCTGGGATAAGGGATACACTCCTCTTGGAGAGGCCAAGTGGATGATACTTTTTGCTGGGGTTCCTTCCTGCACACAGAGCCCCAGCTCCAGACCCACCTGCTAGCAGAACCCTGCCTGAGGTCCTTCGCTTCTCTGACCTGAGTGAGGGCTGATGTTATGTGCCTTGTAGGCTGGGTGTGAGAATTTAGTGAGTTAATGGGTGTGCAGTACCATTGGTACACATTTAAAATTCAATATATAAGAGCTAATGTTATTCTTATCATTCTAGTTTTTTCTTTAGGATAAATTCCTAGAAGTGGGATTACTGGAACAGCAGTATAAGTGTTACTAAATGGGATGTATAAAACAATGTGTACAAATTTTGAGTTTTATAAAAGTGTCTAAAATTTGACTGCTAGAGATAAGGATGATTATTCATATTTATAACACTAGGTCCTTGGGAGGATATATACTAAGATACTGTTGTTTAGTCACTAAGCCGTGTCTGATTCTTTTGCAACCTCATGAACTATAGCCCCGCCAGGCTCCTCTGTCCCAGGGACTTCCCAGGCAAGAATACTGGAGTGGGTTGCATTTCCTACTCCAGGGATTGAACTACGTCCTGACCCAGGGATCAAACCTGTGTCTCCTGCTTGGTAGGCAGATTCTTTACCACTGAGCCACCTGAAAAGTGAAAGTGAAGTCACTCAGTCATGTCCGACTCTGCAACCCCATGGACTGCAGCCTACCAGGATCCTCCGTCCATGGGATTTTCCAGGCAAGAATACTGGAGTGGGTTGCCATTTCCTTCTCCAGGAGATCTTCCCGAGCCAGGGATTGAACCTGGGTCTCCCGCATTGTAGGCAGATACTTTACCATCTGAGCCACCAGGGAAGTTGAGAGCCACCTGGGAAGCCCAAATCAAAATATTAACAGAGATCATCTCTGGGTATTCTCTGTGTTTTTCTTTGATAAATGGCAGCCACTCTCTTCCTCCTCCTCAATTCTCCTCTTATTCTCTCTCCTTCCCTCTATATACACACACACACACTCACAGCTAGTTTTAATGCCTGGAAGTTAACACTTTTTTCTCCCAGGAGACTCTTATTAAAATGTAAATATATTACCTGGGAAAAGCACCACTTTCAACTCTTCCCCCAGGTTATTGATTCAATCAGCTGGCTGAATCCTGGCCCACAGTGAACACAGATGGAAGGACTGGGCCAGGGCTACCGTCCTCCAAGGATAAGCCCAGAATAAGAATGATGGCAGTGAGCATTCCAAGAGTTAGAAGGCACATCAAAAACAATTTGATGTTCAAGGAAAGGAAACTAAAGACCAGAGTAGGTTTGCAGAGGAGGGCTTGAGAGGGAATGGCTGCCTGCTCTCTGATTTGGTCGATGTTCAGTTGGACGCAGAGGAATGAACCAATGGACCTTTCAATGCCTCCTGCACAGTTCTGTAAAAAGCCAATTATTGGGTGAAAAGAAAGATCATGAGACTGGAGATTGCTTATTTGCACACACCTGCTCTTCTTGGCATATATTTTAGAGCAGAAGGTTATGGTTTATACAAGTGAGTTTCAAAGGGCTGGTAAGTAACTCACTCTGAAAGCCCTTCTCAGATCTCCGAGTAGATAGATGCAACAGTTTGGCATTAAACTGATTCATTAAAATGTTTCCTGTATGAAAACTTTCCTTTTTTGATTATCTTATTTCATAGCTCTATTACTTTTGACCATAGGGTTGGTTTTAGAAAAGCAAAACCCTGTAACATTCCCTCCAGTATATTTTCATACCACAGTCGAAATCTACATTTTTGGACAAATGCTTTGAGAGATTGGTATTTCTGAAATGCAACTTCGTTGTTTTTAGTTTTCCCAAATTTGAGACAGAAACGCTTTTTTTTTTTTTTCCCTAGAGCCCAGAGCCATCCCTGCCTAACTCAGGGCCCAAACTTCATATCAAAGTTCAAATTGTAAGAAACAGATTTCCAGTTTTAGAAGACAGGGGCTACATACAAAAGAGGATACTTAGGTTGTCAACGGAGATAAAGCCTGACACTGTCTCGCGTTTATCATAAGGAAAAATAAAGGGAGGTGGGAGGCTGAAGGAAGGGGCCAGCTAGGCTGTAACCCATCTTATGTACTCTTCCTCAATTTGGCATCTACTTCAGAGGAGGCTCCAGGGGTGGGTCTTTCAGGGCTCTGTCTTTGAAAGAGACAGGCCCAGGGGTTTGCTGGGCCTTCTGCTTCCTGGGTGAGGTGAGGATCTCAATCCAGATCTGGTTATGGAGGGAGCCTTTCTCTCTGGCCCTTTTACTAATTCTGGAGGGAAAGGAATACAATCCCCCAGGCAGGCAAACCTGCACAGCAAATAGAGAACAGGATGGGCAGGGGCAGGAAGGGTAGGGCCGCACTGGGGGAGGACAGAGGGAGGAGCCCACCAAAGCAAGTTGTGGTGGGGGATGGTTTTCCTGCTAACCAGACGCCAAAGGGTGTCTTCAGGGCTGGGAGCTGCTGGAGCTTCCCTTTCTCTGACTGAGTGGGTACTGCAGTTGTCTGCCCTGGATCCTCTTTGCTTCTCCCCTACCAGGAGCATCAGAGCATCTCACCTACCTCTGCAGCTCCCATCTGCATCAGTGCTCGAGGTCCCCAGATCTCTTCCCTGGGGACCAGACTCATGCATCCCTCCTCTACCATGACATCGCACTGGCACCTCAAATCCAACCTTTCCTGAGTGACCCTGGTGCCTCTCCATTCTCATACGCCCTCCACTTGGATTCTATTATCTCAGTCAGGGGATGGGGTGCTCACTCACAGCAGAAATCTTCCCCACCCTTGCATCTTACCAAGTCCTTAGGACCAACTAGACCCCATAGCCACCCTAACTACAACCTGGGATGTCAGTCAGGCCACCGTCACCTCTCAGGGGACTGGAGTGGCAGCCCCCTCCCTGGCCTCCCTGTCTCTACTCTTGTCCTCCTCATATCCACCCTGGCTGATTTTTCGAGCAAGCAAATCTGATTCCATTTCAAGCCTCTTTCTATGTTCCCACTCCCATGCAATATGTTCAAAACCTAAACTTGGCATTGGCAGCTCACAATTCTATTCAGAATGGCAGCTTTTTTAAAAGTTACATTATGAACTATTTAAAACCCACAAAAAGGCATAAAGACTATAACCACATGCATACCCATCCCCTAACTTCAAAGATAAAGCCTTATCTCTACAACAGCCAAAACTGCCCCTGCGTCCCCTCCCCTCCCCTCCCACAGAGGTAACTGCCATTCTGCATCTGCCAGCACTCCTCTGATGTCTCTGCAATTTTCCTTAGCATGGCTTTTCTATTTCATTATAACTTGTCATTATTCCTTACGAGCCTCTCTTGCTGGTTAGATTTCAGGGAAGTCCGGGAAATGCTATGAAGAGACCACTGAAAAAGTTGTCCCTTCAGGTACATTCTCAGCCTCTCAGGTCACCTCTCCTCCTTGCTGCTCTCCAGCGTGATGCTTTGTGTAAATTCACTGGGTAGGAGGGGTGGTGTCTTTGGGGACCCTTTGGGTAGGGGTTGGGAGGGTAAAAGACAAGGTCCTCAGACCCATACCACACCCTCCAGATCCTCGCTGATTCCTGCTGTGGGGTAGCCGAACTCAGCCTGCTCAGCTTCCTGGGCCACTCTGACTCCACAGCCTTGGCTAGCAGCTCCCCTTGTCCTTTACCACTGCAGACCCCAGAGGAGACTCTCTGATTCTCAACTCAACCATCTCCCATAAGACATGGGAACTGAAGGGAGTTCAGAGAAGCCAAGCTCCAGCCTTCCTCTGCCTAATCACACTACTCTGTTTCACTGTGATAAGTTGGGGCAGTTTGAGAGGTATTTTCCTTTCTGATCCCAAATATGAAGCAGAGCAACATCCACCCACTCCCAGGTCTGGGGTTCACATCAACCTCCCTGACAAGCAGACAAGGTTGTCCTTCATCTGTACCCTTCTTACCTCTGGGGTAGGTAGTCTCCAAAGAGGACCATTGTTAATTCATCTCTCCCTGTGTGTGCAAAGTGCTCCTTCTATCAAGAAGTAGAAAGTGCTTCCTTTCCCTGAAGGGCTGGTCTTGTGACTTGCTTTGATCAACAGAGTGCAGTAGAAATAATGTTCTGGTAGTTCTGAACCCAGACCCTATATGCACTGGAAGCTTCTTCTTCCTCCCAGTTGGAAGCCATCTGCCATGTACTCTGATGTCATCATACTGTGAGGAAGCCACCTGAAGAGGCCAGAGAAAGAGAGAGAATGGCCCAGCTCTTCCATTTATCTCAGCCAAGGCACCAAAGCTGGGGGTTAAGAAGTTTTCTTGGATGTCCTAATCCCAGTAGATACTCCATGAACAGAAGAACCACCTAGCTGAAAGCTCAGATTGCAGAATTATGAGAAATGATAAAATGTACTTTCAAGCCATCAAGTTTTGGGTGGTGGCTTATTATGCTCAATAGTAAAATGAAACACCCCTCCAGCTGCATTTCTCCTGACTGCCTGCCTCATACTTTATGCTTCAACAACTCACAGCAGCCTGCGTGACTCCCTGCATAGGCTGTGCTGTGTCTCACTTACATACCTTTTATTCAAGCTATACTCTCTTTTCCCCACCTCACTCCTCTGCCTGGCTAACTCCTGTTCCACTTCTGACTCTCTCTCTTTTTTTTTTTTTGAGGCATCTATGTTACCCTTAGGTAAATCCCATCATTACACTATAATTATCTATTTATGTATCTGCCTCCCAAACTAGGCTTGAATTCTTTAAAGCTGGGTACTATGTCTCATTCAGCTTTGAGACATTACTTTATATGGAAATGTGAGCAAGTCCCTTAAACTTCTTTAGTTCAGTTTCTGTGTAGTCAGGGATAGAATTCAGTTGTCTGTAGCAGAAACCCAGCCTCACTGGGTTAATGAAACAATGGTTTATTTTTTCACGCACCAAGACTGAAAGTAGGCCTTTGGGGGCAGAAAGAGTAGCTTCACAATGTCAGAATACCCCAGTGTTCTTCTGTATTCCTGCTTCACCACCCTCAGGATATGGCTGTCTGCCTTACGGTTGCCTCAAGGTCACAACATGGCTGCTCCAGCACCAGCCTCACATCCATGTTCCAAGTAGGGTGAAGGAAAGAACAGGAGGAAGGGGCAATGTCCATATAAGGACAGCCACACTTTCCCAGAAATCCCCAGAAGACTTCTACTTAAGTCTCACTGGTCAGAACCATATCACACGGCCATTCATAGCTGCAGGAAAGACATGACAAATGTTTGCAAAATGATTAATGTTGACAGGAATCACCCATGGAGTATAAACGTTGAACTAGAAGCAGTAACTTCTTGGGGTTATCTATCTGCAAGGAACAAAAAGAGGATGGATTTGGGGGTAGCAACTGGCAGTGTCTGCATCATTCCCTACCTGTAAAACAGGACTAAGACCTACCTTGTAGAAATGATGAAATTGAGAGAGAATGCAGGCAAAATGCTGTTTTTTGTACCAAGGACATACTATGCATTCAATAAAAGCAATTCTCTTTCTGCGTTTCCAGATGTGGCACTTAATTCAAACATCCAAGAGTTTTCCCTGAAGGGGCAGAGAATTAGTTGGCTCAAGGCAACCATCCCACTCTCTGTCTACAATGCTTCTGCGGTGAATTTGCTTCTGATGATTAACAAATCTTTTCTCAAAGGTCTATTCAACTGTTAATAAATCCAAACAGAATTATCACTACGACTCTTCACTTACAAAATGCGACCCAGAAAAAACAAAGCTTGGACAGAGACAAAAGGCAACGAGCTGTTTTCAATACTTTGTGGCTATTGTGCTGCGTATTTCATTTCTGATTCATTGGAAAATATCCAGCACACTTAGATTGGTGAGCAGCCTCAGACAAGGGGGTTAAGGATAAAGTCTGCAAATTCTTAGTCACTGGCACCTGGAAATGTTAGCAGTAGGAAGATTTCTTTTTGCTAGGAAACTGCTCTATGATTCTGTAACCACCCTTGCCCCACTGGGGTTTTTTGTTTGTTAAAGCAGACTAAAATTTTATGTATAGGTTAGGACTCTTTTGTTTGCAAGAGAAAAACACAAAATGCCTTATTAAAAGGTGAATTTATTGCCCTGACTAAAAAGTCCAGAGTAGAATTTCAGGCACAGCTGGCTCCAAGTGCTCAGGAATCTCTGTGTCTCTCAGGTTCTCTCTCTGTGGTAACAAGACTGGCCACCTGGGGTTCCTGCATATCAACCCACCACCTCAGCAATCCCAGCAGAAAGAGGATGCCTTTTACCCAGTGGTTCCAGAAAAAGCTCCAGGATTGGCTCAGCCTCAGTCACATGCTTACAACCCAATCAATCACTGCGTTAAGGGAATGTGGTTCTCCTATTGGTTAGTCTGGGTCGCATGCCTGAACCTGGAGCCAGGAGGTGGGTTGAGATTGGGAGATGCAGTCCATGGGGTCGCTAAGAGTCAGACACGACTGAGCAACTTCACTTTTCACTTTCATGCATTGGAGAAGGAAATGGCAACCCACTCCAGTGTTCTTGCCTGGAGAATCCCAGGGACGGGGGAGCCTGGTGGGCTGCTGTCTATGGGTCGCACAGAGTTGGACACGACTGAAGTGAAGTGAAGTGAAGAGCATAATTAGGGTACTACTACCAGCAGAACAGTGTGCCCAGGCCCAGCCTCACAAAAGTTTAAAGAGTTCTGAACAGATTCAGATTCATTTGATTTTATTGAAAGTTAACACCATAATAATACCAGTGATACTCTTTGCCATCTGTCAAAATCCTACTCATTTTTTCAGGCTCATTTCAAATGCCACCACAAACAAATCCTTCTAATGAGATTACATTTCCATCAGCACTTTATTTTTCTCTCATGATGTGTATCATTTCTTGCCATGGATTATGGTGAGTTACACACCCATTTGTCTCCACCCTTGGTCTGAACAAGGCCCCTCTCTCATTCACTACAGACAGCCTGAGGATAAGAGTTTCTATCTGGCTGTGACCAGGCCTTGGAATGCAGAGAATGCAGGATGGTGAGGAGCGGAGAGATCACATGGCCCCCTCCAGGAAGAAAATACATCCACGGGGCAAAATTGGATTTTAGAAGTCAGGCTGGCTTTTCTTTTTAAAGTCATATTGGAACCATCTTTTTTTTTTTTTTTTTTAATATACATGTGTGATGAAACCTGGAGAGAAGCTGAAAACAGATTCAAGCCTTGAGATGGCAGCAGTCTTAAAAATATCATGTCCTGAATGAATTAGGGAGAGAGTTGTGAGGCGCCTTCCTCTCTTCAATAAACAAAAATGCAAATATCCCAGATGCCTTTTATACCCTCCCCAGGGCTAGCGGCTTATTAATCAGTTCAGAACCTTTCCACGCTGCTCCAGTTTTTTACAAGCAGTCTGTTTCCTCTCCTGTCCTTGGTGGCTTCCTTCCAGGGACACTCCCCTTGGGAGAAAAGGCGTCGACATACGGAGATCCTTCCAGAGTCACCCTTGCTTGCAGACACCTGCAGATTTCCCTTGAACGTTTCCTGTTCAACTCAACAGGTTTTAATTATGTGAACTAATATTTGCTCACTCTTAAACCATGTTTACCCTCGTAAAAGGCAAACTCCAAAGGACTAGGCTTAGGCAAACCCAGAAGGAGCTAAATGTTTATGTAAACGGGCTCGTGATTTCCCGCCACCTCACATTTCCTCACTGCTCCATCCTTCAGAGGACTCTGCACCTTGGCCTTCTCATTTAGAGCAGATGATCACAAATTCTCTTTTCAGTTTCCACCTAACTCTGGTAGAAACAGGACTAAGTTCTCCTCCTAGAGACACCCCATCTTTCTGTGCAGAAAAATCCTCTGTTGGTTCCTTACATGGGACTCTATGTGACCCTAATGGTGCCGCAAAGGTGCTTCTCCTTCTGTGGCTGCTGGGTCCTATTTCTGAACCAAAAATGGAAGACCGCCTCAGAAAATCTGAGACGTATTTTTACTCAGTTCTTGTCAAGCATATCACGTAGTTTGTTCCACAGCCAAGTTTCTTCCTCATAATTCTGACATGTTGGTCTGAAAACACACTTGTTTCCCATAACCAGAAGAGCGTGGAGCAGGGGAACTTTACAATTCAAGAGACAGAAAAGTGGAAACTAGTCACATGAGGCTTCATTTGTTCTAACAGCGAACACAAGGGTTTCTAATGTATAGTTTTGAGCTGTTGTTAGAGTCCAGTGTTCTTATTTTGAGCTGAGAGAAAATGTAAGGTTCTTCCTCCCCTTCTCCCCCAAACAACCACACCAGGCTGCTCACATGGTGGGGTTGGGGGAGGAGCATCTTGGGAAAAGAAGCAAGAATCAAGTCACACATCTATCAACCAATGGGAAATGAGCCACTTTATCCACAAAGTACTGAAGCAAGAGCATGTGAATACCCTTCTGTCTACAGTAGAGCCTGTGTGTGGATCATGACCCAGTCTGACCCACACCAGAACTCTTCTCTGTGCAACAGATATTTAACAAGGCAAAACTCACACCTTTTCTCTTCTCTAAATTGATTCTGTGATGTTGGGGGAATGAAAGTCTTTGACTTTCAATACACATCACTCAGATATAAATAACCACTCTGAGGCCTCACACTTGACTTCCTCAAAGCTCAGGTCTTCACTTCCCCAATGTGTGGTCAAATACACCTGTTCCTCAAAAAAAAAAAAAAGGCATATTGGTTTCTTATAAGTAAATTATCCTCAGATATTTCTGAGGCAAGGTCCTCTACCTAGGTGATCAGTTGGATGCACATTGCATTTCTCCAAAGACACTAACCTACAAATTCAGATAGGCAATTCTGGAAATCAAAGAAAACTTACCATACGCTGTGATCTTTAATCACTGCATGCCTTTAGGTATAAATAGTTCAGCTGAAAACATGCCTGTACAGGCAAGCCCGGGACACTGAATATGTGCACGCACACACAATGCCATTGTCACAAATAGAAAATTCCATGCTTTCAGGACAAAATCCTTAAAATGCTTTCAGCCAAATCCTTAAATAGTGAAACTAAGAATGAAAGTGACAAAATGAGTGATTTCAACCCACTTTGATTATATTTTTGGAGCCTGGTCAGATCAATTTCCAAGTGAACCAGCTCAGACGGTTCACCAGGGAATGTGTGGTTCACCAGCCGGAAACCAAGCTCTTTGTCAAGCTAGGGGGATGTTTCTTCTCATTCCAGCTCAAGCTCCAGTCATATAACTTATTAACTAAACCACAGGTAACCAGCCCTCTCCAAAACGTGTAAGGAAAAAGGTTTTAAAAAGGAGGGGCGAACAGAATAAAACCAGCTCACACTGTGAGCCAGTGGAAAGTCTGTGAACAGACAACTCCACACTGGGCACTGCTAGTTAACAGGCACAAGCCAGTGCTCCGTTTCAGACACACTGGGAGGACAACTGAGTTCTCACACGCTTCTCCACATGTGGCCCTGCACCCATCATCCAGGTGGGCAAGAAAATAGTTTCCCTTAGGTGAGCAGACTTGCTGGAGGAAGTCATGTCTATAAACAAAAGCTGACCCTGGGGACTGGATAAAATCTCAACTGGGCCCCTTTCTATACTGAGGATGGGTTGAGATCACATAACCTATCTGGGGGCATCTGCTCAGATGGACAGGAGCTGGGCCCTTAGGAGGGAAGAAGCAGCTGTGGGTTTCCTGGCCTGAGAGCCCAGATCCAATGTGCCATCAGTTTGCCTTGAAGATTCTAGGATGGAATCTTTCTCCTTATCAGACACAAAAATCCACGAGAACTGCACTTTAAAGTTCCATAAATACACAGTAAATGAATTGTCACTGACCATTTACACGCATGGCATTTGTGGTAGCAACCACTAATACAGAACTTTTGCCCATTTAAGATCTGAGGCTTATGTTAGGGAAAACTATTAAAAAGTGAAAAAAAAAAAGAATTAAAAAAAAAAATTTGACAGTTTCTTAGCTCATTGGTGTCATCACCTATCTTGGAATTTTAAAAAATAAATATCTAAAAATCCAGACAGCAAATGGTATCATTTTATTCATGCCCTGAGTGTTGGGCATGAATTAGCCTCTGCCTCTCACCATCATAAATTTCAGACTGATTAAAAATCCTATTGTAAAAATCAAAATGAGTATTCAAAGGAAACATAGAATACTTTATAATCTTGAGATAGGGAAAGACTTTCTAAACAAAATATAAAGCTCAGAAACCATACAGAAAAAGATTTATAACCTTGACTGCATAAAAATTTTAAACTCTGTGAAGTAAAAGTCAATATAAATAAAGACCAGGAGAAAATATTTATAAGAGCTATAAAACAGAAAAAACATCCAGAATAAATAGAATACATACAAACCACCCAATAATTAACATACAAGGAAGAGTTGTAGAAAATTCACAAATATAATTGGCCAGGTTGATATTACTCATGACCCCCAAATTTCATTCCTAGATAATATACCCAACAAAAATGTATGCACATGTATTCTGAAAGACATGCACAGGAACATCCATAGCATCATTATTTGCTAGTAATTGAAAGTTGGAAAGAATCCAAATATCCATCAGTAAATAAATTGTGGTATATTCACATAATGGAATATAATAAGCAATGTAAATGAATACATTACAGCTACAAGCAAGTATATGAATGACTCATAATGTTGAATGAAGGAAGCTAGACATGAGTGCATGCTGTA
>NW_011494746.1:1200632-1205445 GCF_000754665.1 Bison bison bison | reverse complement strand
AAAAGTTCTGATAATATTCTATTTCTTGACCTGGATGGTGGTATAAGAAGAATTCTGTTAATTATTTCAGTAGAATATTTTCTGTATACTTTTATACTTTTCTGTATTTTTATACTTTGAGAAAATGCTACCAAAAATCCAAATGGTCAATAGGCATATGAAAAGATGCACAAGAAAAGATGCGATTTTAAATGATGCAGCTTTTTCTGCATATGATGCTGGCAGTTTTTTTTTAATTTATAATGTTCAATGTCCATGAGTATTTTGGTGTCTTTGTAAATTAGAACAGAATTTTCAGGGAGAAGCTTTGGCATTATTTACCCAAAATTCAAACGTGCATGCCTTTTGATGCAGAAATCCTACTTCAGAAATATATCCTTCAGAAATATTGATGCATAAGCACATAAATTTGTGAACAAAAGCTTGCAGCAGTATTGTTTGTTTGATGCTGAAAAATGGCAAACCACCAATGTGTCCATAATTTGGCAAGAATGTAGCCTTTAAAGAAAAATGAGGGAAGCTTTTATGTACTAACACAAAAAGAACTCCAGCAAACATTGTTAAGTTTAAAAACAGTTAAGTCACAGAATAGGAACATATTACATGATCTCATTTATATACAAATGACCTGAATGTAAACTTTTAATATAAAATTTAAAACAAGAAAACAAAACTAAAATCTGATGTGGCTCATTTATTTAAATATCTTACAAATCCTATCACAAAAAAAAAAAAAAAAGCACCTTAACTTCTCTCTGGAGATAGAATGCTGTCCCTGGACTGTCTCTCTGTTTCCTGGACAAATCCTAAGATTGAACCGCAAGAGGAAAGAAGTGTTTCTTGTTCCACAGCCTCCCAGAGGAGCCTCAGTGTCACAAATGCCAACTCCCACACAGGCCGGAGCAAGGGCACATGGAGTCTCTCCAGCCCTTTGTGCTTCCGAAGCACTTTTCAATAATCAAACTGCCTGAAGGGTGGGGGTGGGTGTGGCTCCCACAGACTCTACACTCCCTGGACAGAAACAGTCCTTTGGAATGCAAAGGCATCCCTTAGCAGTGGCCGTTCCCTGGCCCCTGCCCTTCCTCAGCCCCCAAACACTGAGGCAAGGGCCTTCAAGGCCCTGCCCAGAAGGCAGTTCTTCTCCCGGAAGAGTTGTACTATTCTCTGTCCTCCTGGTCCCGCCTCCCCTTATGGAGGAAGAGCATTGCAACAGGCAGCAAG
This sequence comes from Bison bison bison, assembly GCF_000754665.1. Lineage (NCBI taxonomy): Eukaryota > Metazoa > Chordata > Mammalia > Artiodactyla > Bovidae > Bison > Bison bison. Next base: position 1,204,224 of record NW_011494746.1, on the reverse strand, counting down.
AGAAATAATATCTTAATACTGTCGACTGCAACTCTGCCCTTTTTTTTTTTTACCTCGAGGATCCTACAAACAACGAAAAATGCATACATCCTTCCAGTTTCTTATTGTACAAATAAATAGCAGGAGCAGTCTATGCTACCATATTTTCAAATGGTTAGCATCTGGAGCAAACTTTTCCAGCCTTTGGAATTTAATAAGCCATTAAAATTTCACAGTTTCGGGGGAGCCCAACAAAGGATTAATGATTTTCATTTTACCAAGTACAGACGGTTTCAAAAACAACCTGACTCTAATACCAAAACAATGTGAAAATGACAATCTCAGATTTTAAAAGCAGCACTCTAACACACTAAGATCTTATGAAAAACACGTTTTCCTCATATACTGTTAAACATTTCCTCACAGGCTGGTGTCAGTCCCCTTGGAAAGAGTTGATAGAGATTATATCCTAAATTCCCAAACCTGTCTATGCCCAAGAAAGACAGGAAGGCATTAAAAAAAAAAAATTACAGATTCCAAGTACTCATCCCATATTTACAGCATCTGCCTCTCTGTTCTTCAAGAATGGAGCTCTGGTATGTGTATTTTTTTAAACTGTTTTTAACTATGGTAAAATATTTATAATATAAAATTTACAATTTTAACCATTTTTATATGTACAATTTAAAAATAAATGGTGTGTGTGTGTTTTAATGTACAATTTGGGCTTCCCTGGTGGCTCAGACAGTTAAGAATCCACCTGCAATGCAGGAGGCCTGGGTTCAATCTCTGGGTTGGAAAGATCCCTTGGAGGAGGGCATGGCAACCCACTCTAGTATTCAAGCCTGGAGAATCCCACGTACAGAGGAGCCTGGTGGGCTACAGTCCATGGAGGGGGCAGGGAGTCACAAGAGTCAGACACGACTGAGGGACTAAGCACGACTAAGCAGACATATGTACAATTTAGTGGCTTTAATGCATTTGCAATGCTGTGCCATCATCACCACTGTTCATTTCCCAAAACATTTTTATCATCCCAAACAGAAACTCAGGAATAGTTTAAAAGTAACTCCCTATTTCTCCCTCCCCCTGAGCTCCAGGCAATCTCTATTCTACTTTCCAGGTACCACATATATATATTGAATCATATGTTATTTGTCCTTTTGTTATTTTACTTAGCATAATATTTTCAAGTTTCATTTATTATAACAGGTATTAGAATTTCATTCCTCTTTATGGCCAAATATGCATTATATGTATAAGGTACATTTCCTTTAACCATTCATCTCATGGTAAACAGTTGGGTTGTTTCTACTTTTCAGCTATTGTGAATAATGCTGCTACAGACATTGGTGTATAAGTTTCTGTTTTGTTGCCTGCTTTCGGTTGTTTTGAGTATATACCAAGGAGTGGAATTACTGCGTACAAGTAATGCTATGTTTACCATTTGGAGCAATCAAACTGGTTTCCACAACAGCTGCACCATTTCACATCCCATCAGCAGTGTACTAGAGTTCCAATTTCTCTACAACTATGTCAATGCTTACTATTTTCTGTTTCTTTTTTCATTGTTTTTGTTTTATTCTTTTTGTTTTTCATTTTGTTTGGTTTTGGTTTTGGTAAAAGCCATTCTAAGGGGTGTAGAGTGATATCTCTTTGTAGTTTTGATTTGCATTTTCCTCATGATTAATAGAGAAGGCAATGGCACCCCACTCCAGTACTCTTGCCTGGAAAATCCCATGGATGGAGGAGCCTGGTGGGCTGCAGTCCATGGGGTCGCTAAGAGTCGGACACAACTGAGTGACTTCACTTTCACTTTTCACTTTCATGCATTGGAGAAGGAAATGGCAACCCACTCCAGTGTTCTTGCCTGGAGAATCCCAGGGACAGGGGAGCCTGGTGGGCTGCTGTCTATGGGGTCGCACAGAGTCGGACACGACTGAAGCGACTTAGCAGTAGCAGCATGATTAATAGAGGCTTCCCTGGTGGCTCAATGGTAAAGAACCTGCCTGCCAATGCAGGAGTTGTGGGTTTGATCTCTGGGTCAGGAAAATCCCCTGGAGAAGGAAATGGCAACCTACTCCAATATTCTTGCCTAGGAAATCCCATGGACAGAAGGAGCCTGGCAGCCTACTTTTCCATAGGGTCGCAAAAGAGTCAGACACCACTTAACAAGAAAACAATAACAACGTGACTAATGATGTTGAACATCTTTTTGTGTGCTTATTGGCCATATGTATATCTTCTTTGGAGACATATCTATTCAAGTCCTTTGTCCATTTTAAAATTAGGTTTGGTTTTATTTTTTTGTTTCTGAGTTATAGGAGTTTTAATATATTCTGAATATTAACTCCTTATCATACTTTCCCATTGTGTGGGCTGTCTTTTTACTCTCTTCAGAGTGTCCTTTGATGCACTAAGCTTTTTTATTTTGTTGAAGCCCAGTCTATTTTTTCTTTTCTTGCCTGTGCTTTTGGTGTCATAGCCAAAAAATCATTATCAAGTCCAGTGTTATGAAGCTTTTCTCCTGTGTTTTCTTCTAAGAGTTTTATAGTTTAGCTCTTAAATTTAGGTCTTTGTTCCTAAACAAAGCTGATTTTTTTAAATAATATAAGGAAAGTGTCCAATTTCATTCTTCTACATGTGGATATCCAGTTTTCACAGTACCATTTGTTGAAAAGATTGTCCGTTCCCTATTGCATGGTCTTGGCACCCTTGTCAAAAATCATTTGATCATATATACAAGGGTTTGTTTCTAGGATTCTATTTTGTACCATTGGTGTATATGTCTGTCCTTATGCCAATACCACACTGTTTTGATTACTGTAGCTTTGTAGAAAGTTTTGAAATCAGGAAGAATGAGACCTCCAATTCTGTTCTTTGTTCCTCTTTTGAAATATTGTTTTGATTATTCCAGGTCCTTTGATATTCCATATGAATTTTAGAATAGATTTTTCTATTCTGAAAAAAATGCTGTTGGGATTTTGAAAGAGATTGCATTGAATGTGTAGAGCAATTTCTGTAATATTTTCAATTTAATGGGCTTCCCTGGTGGCTCAGATGGTAAAGAATCTGCCTGCAATGCAAGAGACCAAGTTTGATCCCTGGATCAGGAAGCTCTCCTGGAGAAGGGAATGGCTATTCACTCCAGTATTCTTGCCTGGAGAATGCCACGGACTGAGGAGTCTGGTGGGCTATGGGCTACAGTTCATGGGGTCACTAAGAGTCACACACAACCAAGTGACTAAGACACTTCATCTTACCAAGCCTTCCAGTCCATGAACACAGGATGTCTTTCCATTTATTTGTGTTCTTTAACTTCCTTCAGCAATGTTTCGTAATTTTCAATGTTCAAGTCTTTAGCCTCCTTGATTAAAAATGTATTCCTGAGACTTCCTTGGTAGTCCAGTGGTTAAGACTATGCTTCCACCACAGAGGTCACAGGTTTGTTCCCTGCGGGGGAACTAACATCCCACATGCTGCACAGTGTCACCATAAAAATATATTTTTTTATTCCTGAATACTATCTTTTTGACATCCTAATAAATGGAATAATTTTCTTAATTTCCATTTCAGACTTTTCATTGCTAGTATATAAAAATGTAACTGATTT
>NW_011494746.1:1197037-1200532 GCF_000754665.1 Bison bison bison | reverse complement strand
TAAATATTATTCACTCTAGTTGTTTTGTGTGTAATCATTAGAATTTTTTACATAAAAAATTCTATCATCTCTGAACAGAGATAATTTTATTCTTTTCTTTCCAATTTAGATATGTTTTCATTCTTTCTATTGCCTAATATCTCTGGCTAGAACTTCCAATATTATGTTGACTAGAAGCAGACATCTTTCTTTCGTTCCTAATCTTAAGAGAAAAGCTCTCAGTCTTTCACCATTGAGTATGATATTTGCTGAGGATTTTTAATATATGGCCTTTTAATACTGAGGAAGTTTCCCTCTGTTTCTAGTTTATTGAGTATTTTTGTCATTGAGTGTTAAATTTGTCAAACAGTTTTCTGCATTAATTGAAATGATCCTGTGAGATTTTTTTTTTCATTACATTAATGTGGTATATTGCAGAAATTGATTTTTAAATATTGAACTCTCCTTGCATTTCATGAATAAATTCCATTTGGTCATGGTACATAATCCTTTTAATATGTTGCTGAATTTGATTTGCTAATATTTTTTTTAAATGCTGTATTCTTATTGGACCCTGGTATATAGTTTTCTTTCCTTGTAGTATCTTTTTCTGGCTTTGGAATCAGGGTAATGCTGGTCTCATAGAATGAGTTAAAAAATATTCCCTTCTGTTCGATTTAGGAAGATTGTGAGAAAGAGTGGTATTAAGGCTTCTTTAAATTGTTGGTGGAATGCATCAGTAAAGATATATCATCCTGGAATGTTTTTTCCCTATTTTATTGAAGTATGATCTCCTGATGGTTCAAACAGTAAAGAATCTGCCTGCAGTGTCAGAAACCTCAGTTTTATCCCTGGGTCTGGAAGGTCTCCTAGGGAAGGGAATGGCTACCCTACTCCAGTATTCTTGCCTGGAGAATTCCATGGACAGAAAAGCCTGTCCATGGGGTCATAGAGCCAGACCCCACTGAGTGGCTAACACTTTGACTTTCGTGATTGATTTACAATGTTGTGTTAATGTCTGCTGTACCTCAAAGTAATTCAGTTACACACATATACGTTCTTTTTCATATTCTTTTCCACTATGGTTTATCATAGGATATTAAATACAGTTCCTTGTGATATACAGTAGGTACTTGTTGTTTTGGAGTGTATATTTTTTAACCAGCTTCTCCCTCTCCCCTGCTCCCATATTTCTGATAAAGAGCTGGGTTTGGGCCTGACTACCCCAAATACCCAATCTGACCACTCTTAGATACAACTCTTGATCAACTAGTCATATTATATTTTAAAAAAGAAAGAAAAGGCTTTGGATAAGAAATGTACCCAAGCTACCCAGCTCTGAAAGTGCCCACAGGAGGGAAAGAAAAGGACACAGGGGTGAGCGAGCCTCTGAGAATGAAGAGAACGTTGACACCCTCGGGAGGAAAGGTTGCCTGGTGTACAAGTTCACCCTTTGCCTGACTGCACCTGCTTCTATCCAGATAGCTTCTCCCCGCAGTTATACCTGGCCTGCAGCCACTAGCTTTCTGGGAAACTGCTTAGTCTGAGAGAGGGTGAAAGGAGAAGGTGCTATGTACAAAATGCAACTCACAGGATTCAGATGACCAGGCATCAGGTCCCTCCCTGAGCTGTAATGGACCAAGCTGTGGTGCTGCAGCTGGAGAGGGAGCTCCTTGGCGTGAACTGATAATGTGAGGTTATTCTCACCAAAACGTTTTCTTAGTCTTATGCTCAGAGATCCTGGACAATGGGAAAGCATCATAAAACTTGTAATTAGACAGGAAAGCTATTTTCTGCAGGTCCCTTTGCCTTTTAACCTCAATCTCTCTTTTCCCCACCCCCATCTTTCCTCAGGCACTAGTCTACGCTTCCAGTAAAAACTTGCTCAGCCACTTGTGTAGAAAGAGGAATTAATATTCAAATACTCAACGGACTGGTTCTCCTTGGTAGCAAGTAGCCAAGTAAATATCCAAGTGAGAACCAGGGAAGGAACAAAATGGCATCAAGCCCAAGTGAGAAGTGCCTCAGTCATCCTGCAACACCCTGGATGTGGCCAGAGAACTACATCCTCTCTCTAGGTGAGTCACGGCCTCCACACCCAGCAGGGTGTAGACACACTGCACTGAAACTCAGATGAAACAGTAAGAAAAAGTCAAGCAGGTGAAACACTTCCTTGCTATCAGTTTGATAAAATACTCAATGCTGCTTCAAGATGGAAGACAATACAAGATTGGGTTTTCAACAATACAAGGTTTTACATGATCCCACTAAAACTAGGGTCCTGCAATGAGGCTTGAAAGTGTGTAGTCCCATATATCTTTCCATCTATAAATACAGAAGTTCATGGAAGCTCTGAAAAAAATTTTTGTTTGTTTGGTTTTAAGGGGAGGTGAACTTCAATAGTGCTCTAGACCTTAAATAGATGATAAAAGACAATTTGGGAGATCTGAGTTTTCTCTTCAAAAATCCAAGATGTAAATACATCCTTAAACTATTCCTATTTATACTTTTTTCCCCCTTATACCTCATAACATTTCAGTACAAAAGAGAAAGTGATAATAGCATCTCAGCTTTTCAGAACTGGCTCAGGAGACCAAAGGCCGAAAAGAGATTGTAACATTAGCTAGAAAGCCTGTGATTAAAAGTCCAAAACTTAAGACCTAACACTCAAATATTCTAAGCTACTATTACAACAGAAACATTATTTCTCAAGATTGAGAAGGACTAGTGAAAAACTTTGTGGACCTGCAAAGGCATGAACTTACCTTCAATGCTGCAGTAACCTAAGCTCTGATCTTGACGAGCACGAAAGTTCATCTGCCCCTTTTTATAGCTAGAAAGTGTCCCAAATGAACTTTACCAGGTCATTTCATCACTATCATGATGATTATTGTCAATAAACACTGATTAAGCATCAGGACTTGGCCAGCACTAACATGAACAAACCTATTTCAACTTCCCTGAATCATTCCTTGGTGAACATATCCAAGGGCATTGCTCCATCACTGTTCTGGAATTGTACTCTTTGCAATTTTTATATATATATATATGTGTGTGTGTGTGTATGTGTGCTGCTTTTGACACAAGCTTTCCTTGTAAGTAGGCATTAAAATACAGGCTTATAATTAGCTTCTAGGGAGGCAAATGTATTGTAGAGCAGAGCTCAGCAGGAGAGAAGTCAAGGCAGGTATTGAAGAAATATGGCCTGGAAGATGCATAATACAAAGGTTTTCTGAAGTGTGAGAAATACTACTAAAGTAAGGAAGGAAAACAGAGTCCTATCACTATAGACTTTTCAGTTATTATTTCCACACATCTTAGCACGTGGTTCTGAAAGTGTATTTGCAACTTGTCCAATCTTGAAAACCTACAGTAGGCTGGCATGTAACATATACAATCCCAGACAGATCACAGCTACAGGAGGGCAGCATCGTGTCTAATCGTGCTGGTCTCTCCGGTCCTGGGGCCAGCACCTTGCCCCAGGATGGGTGTTCAGTTCCTTTCCCTCTCTCCCTC
>NW_011494746.1:1192505-1196937 GCF_000754665.1 Bison bison bison | reverse complement strand
CTCTTTCTCCCTTCTTTCCCTCTTTCTGGTGTGACATGTGTATTTTTTCATCCCTTAGGCAACTTGAAATTGCCATCTCCCTTCCCCCCACCCTCCCATGGATTTCAAGGTGACAAACAGGTGACAAGTCTGAACTGTTTTGCCTCTTAAATTCATCACAGACTACAGTTGCTGAATCATTCACTGAATAAAACGTAGGTCACATCATTCACTGTCTAGCGATCACTCTTCTCCAGGTAGATGGTTCACAGCCATCACTGTGGCAGGAAGTCGTCCTGTGTAGGTTCAAGTCATCCACAGTCAGACTCTCCCCCAGGAACGCTCCTTCAGCACACGCTGGCATTTAGACAGCTGTCCCTCCTCTGTACTCAGTGCTGTTACCAGCCATCAGATACTTGAACATTAACTCCCATTCCTTCAAACCATGGTAGGACCAACCCAGGGCCCATGTTGATGGAATCCCCTCTGGTTATGGATCATGAGATTATTTCTTTAAGAAGTGTTCTTCTGGAGACATCTGCCTTAAGTGATGGGGTCCCCAAATGTGCAGTTCTCCTGGGTAGCTAGGTTGTAATCAGTACTCTTCCCATCTTTGTCACTGTCCTCACACAGCCTCTCTCACCCCATGGTTCACTCTGTAAATTCTGGACAATTCAGTACTCTCTTCCATCGGTGACATCCCACCTGGCCACGGAAATGGGCCTCCTCATGGAATTCAGCATAGATGCCTCCAGAGGGATTAGACATCTTGCCTGTTGCCATTGTACTGTGGCTGATGACCCGCTCGCCTAGATTTCTGCCATCATCTTCTCCCTCCCAGAGAGGGAGAAGTCACCAACTTTCTAGTGGTTTCTTGTGGTTCTGGAGGATATGGCACTGTCTGAATTCAGCGCCTGTTCTGCCCTGGCTAACCTTGTCACACTCCTGGTCCTTGGCCTGGTACTTGTTACTGGTTTCCTTGGGGCTGTGGTGGGGTGGATGCTGGATCCAGTGGGTTCTGCCATGCTGGGGTGTGCTTGTTCCTGGTAACACTGGCCTAGTCAGCCCCATCCCACCTTGCACCATTTCCAGCTCTTGGGCAGATCCGATGGTGACCCATACTCACAAGGCCCAGAGTCCGTCCTGCACCCCAGCTGGGCATGCTGTTCCCAGCACAGGGGCTGGTAGCAGCCACAGCCTGGGCGGAAGGGGCGACCCCGGGCCACGCAGCCAGCAGCAAGGGCAGCACGAGCAGCGGTGGTGACAGCCATGCTTGCCCGGATGACTCCCTAGCTCCTGTGAGAGTGGAATCTGACCCCAATTCAGACCCCAGTTCGAGTATTTCTTGAATCACATCCTCACAGACCTCCCCATTTGTTACTTTCTTAGGCTCTAGCATCTAAATCTAAGACCAGAAGTGAACTCTAAATCCTCATGTCTCTCAATTTACGGGATCCTGCCACGGTACATAGAACTAGCCTCAGTGCAGAAATAGAAAGGGTACTTGATCCTTTGTGCTGTGCCTGGTCTAAGTTCCAGCTTACCTCACAGGGTGTTCTGGCTGCCTTGTTCTCTCCCCTGAGAACTCAGAGAGGTAAGGTCCACGCCGGGACTTAGGCACTGGACCCTACCACTCTCCACCCTTTGCAACTGTTTTTCTCATGTTGTACCAACTCTTCGTGCTGCCCTTCTTCATATATTTGAAGACTGTGTCTCACCTGTTTCACTCAGATGACCCACGAAACTATTTTCTCTGCTCAGTTTATTAGAAGTTACAATGGACTTGAGTCTCACTAAGTTTGTTGCCACTCATCACAGTCTATACTGGTCTAAGTGATGAATACAGAGGTGCCCCTGGAGTAGCTAAAGGCTGTGTGGAGAAAATAATATCTTCTCCAGGAGTGTGTCTTCTCCCCCCCAAGATACACGAGGTTGTGTTTGTACCAAAAATAGAGCAGGGTTTTCAAGACCAGATCTTATGGGGAGTGTGACCTTTAGTAAAAGTGCCTTTAGAGCAAACTCACAATTCTCACTGTTCTCCTCACACCTTGTTTCCTCAAAAAATTAAGCAAATATTAATAGCTGCAGAATTTGGGTAATTACAAAGTGCTTCATACTGCATCATATAATACCATTTCCAAGTTAGCCTGAGTATAGCATTGTATTCTCAGCAGAAACCCAGAGAGTAAGGGCTCATCCATATAATTCCCAAATGTCAAGCAAGTGACAATTTGCTGGGCTCTCCTCTGTAAAATCTCTTTTGTAAAATTAATAAATAAACTAGAAGGTATAGAATTCTATATCTACTATAGTAAAGTATAGAATATACTACTCTATACCTTGGTAGAATATCCTGTATAATTTACCTGTAGACTGCTTAAAGATAAAATTCAAAAGCTGTTAAAACCTGTTCATAGGATGTTAACATACAGAAAAACAAGTCAATGGCTTTTATATAATGAAGAAATCCCTGCGTTCATCACTGATTCCCTCTTCCCTCCAAAGGCCACATTTCTAAGTTCAGTGGCAGGAGAGAAGATACTCATTACCCTTCCCTCAATCCTTCCCAGAAGTAGTGCTGGAGAAAACATAACCACCCAGGCGTGTCATCACTACACTGAGAGGGGTACACCCACAGGTGAACTGATCCCCAGCAAGGTGTGGGAGGTAATGAGCAGAGCTCTAGTTTGCAGGGAGGCATAAATCACAGAAATGTTGTACTTCAGAAACTGCTGCACTGTAACCAAAGAGCTGATAATTATGTCAATGAACATTCTACTTTCTCTTTACTATATCCATCTGTTCACTTACAAAACTAACACAGATGTTCTTTTCAAAGGCCATATATTTCTGAAAAATGCAAAAGGTCTCACTAAAAAGACAATACTAGGTGGAAGAAAGCATTTTATTTTTATAACATTTTTGTTAGCACGTGTTCATTCATCATCTTTATATGAGATGCGCTATTCAGTTAATTATCTTTCTAAAATTAAAATGTAATATATAAGAGGGAAATTGCCAGAAAGAAAGCAAAACTACAAATTGTGGTAAAATTAGCTGGTTCTACAGTAAATTTTAGCTTACTAGAAAAGTCCCTTTCAGCCAATCTTTATCAAGCACCCTATATATCAAACACCATGCCAGATGCTTTAGGAATACAGGAAGGCAGTATGATATATGGTCTGTGTCCTCAAGGCATTTTTAGTTTAATTGGAAAGAGCAGTGGTATGTAGATATCGATACAAAAATCAACAGTGCTAGGACATGAGTTGTGCCGTAGTCAAAAGGACAGACCCGGAGCGCAGTGCCTTGTTTTAAATCCCAGCTCTACCCCTGAAGGCCAGGATTAGAGTTAAGGGCTCACCTTGGGCACACAATTTACAAGGGTGCCAAAAGTTTGGTGATCGAGATAAATATTTTAATGCAATATTTTAAAAAATCAAAATTAATACAAAAAATTCATGATGCACAAAATAGCAAAAGTTTAAATACATACAGTCTCCAGCAATCCTGTGTCAAGTCATACTGGAGCCCTAAACAAAAGAAAAACATGTATCCCTATGTAGATGTTTCATTGTAGTTTTAACTGCTATTATTTTTCTGTGACACTGATGTAGTTGAGAAAATGTTGAAAATGAAAAAGTAGGTGCACTAAACATCACATTATTTTAAGTTTCAATGTTTTACTTTTACTCAAACTAGAATTTATTCTAATTTACTTTCCTGGCTTTCAAGGAAGGAAGCTTATTACTTATTGGTTTTGAAAACCTGAGTGAATTTCTTAATCTTTCTTCTCTTAGTTTCCTCCTCTATAAAGGGTGGGGCAAACAGGGCCACCTCACAGGGTTGTCGTGATAGTTAAATGAGTTATTACATTTTAGGCACTTAGAACCGCACCCTGCCCAAATTCTTTCCAAGGTATGAATTTGCTATTACAGTGTCTCACACAGACAGTGAAAGTTCTGGAAGATCAGAGACCACAGGTCAGCTTCTGCAGAGATGACTGGTCACTCATGATCTGATACATCACTGCGCAGGAACATATGCTCCATGGGGGCTTGCTCACCACCTTATAGTGAGGTCGACAGTAGGTCAAGACCCATGACAGGCACTTGATATGTGTTATTTTATTCAGTTCAGTCGCTCAGTCCTGTCCAACTCTTTGCAACCCTATGAATCGCAGCACGCCAGGCCTCCCTGTCCATCACCAACTCTCGGAGTTCACCCAGACTCACGTCCATCGAGTCAGTGATGCCATCCAGCCATCTCATCCTCTGTCGTCCCCTTCTCCTCTGCCCCCAATCCCTCCCAGCATCAGAGTCTTTTCCAATGAGTCAGCTCTTCACATGAGGTGGCCAAAGTACTGGAGTTTCAGCTTTAGCATCATTTCTTCCAAAGAAATCCCAGGGCTGATCTCCTTCAGAATGGACTGGTTGGATCTCCTTGCAGCCCA
>NW_011494746.1:1191744-1192405 GCF_000754665.1 Bison bison bison | reverse complement strand
TCTCCTTGCAGCCCAAGGGACTCTCAAGAGTCTTCTCCAACACCACAGTTCAAAAGCATCAATTCTTTGGTGCTCAGCCTTCTTCACAGTCCAACTCTCACATCCATACATGACCACAGGAAAAACCATAGCCTTGACTAGATGGACCTTTGTTGGCAAAGTAATGTCTCTGCTTTTGAATGTGCTATCTAGGTTGGTCATAACTTTCCTTCCAAGGAGTAAGCGTCTTTTAATTTCATGGCTGCAGTCACCAACTGCAGTGATTTTGGAGCCCAAAAAAATAAAGTCTGACACTGTTTCCACTGTTTCCCCATCTATTTCCCATGAAGTGATGGGACCAGATGCCATGATCTTCGTTTTCTGAATGTTGAGCTTTAAGCCAACTTTTTCACTCCCCACTTTCACTTTCATTCAAGAGGCTTTTGAGTTCCTCTTCACTTTCTGCCATAAGGGTGGTATCATCTGCATGTCTGAGGTGATTGATATTTCTCCCGGCAATCTTGATTCCAGCTTGTGTTTCTTCCAGTCCAGCGTTTCTCATGATGTACTCTGCATAGAAGTTAAATAAGCAGGGTGACAATATACAGCCTTGATGTACTGCTTTTCCTATTTGGAACCAGTCTGTTGTTCCATGTCCAGTTCTAACTGTTGCTTCCTGACC
>NW_011494746.1:1190938-1191469 GCF_000754665.1 Bison bison bison | reverse complement strand
GATGCTTTCTAAGGCCCACTTGACTTCTCAGTCCAGGATGTCTGGCTCTAGGTGAGTGATCACACCATTGTGATTATCTGGGTCGTGAAGATCTTTTTTGTACAGTTCTTCTGTGTATTCTTGCCATCTCTTCTTAATATCTTCTGCTTCTGTCCGGTCCATACCATTATTTTATTGGATGGGTGAAAATCAGAAAGTTCTTTACAAAGAAGATAAAATTTGAGTTGGTTGGCTTTGATTAAATGTTTGAAATAAAACTGGGGATGATGAGAGAAGGCATGGTGACTTTAAATGTGCTGAGTTTGAGTTACTAGCAATATACCTAACTGGGAGTATCCATCAATCATATGGAAATGTGAGAGAGGCAGTTTGGAAGAAAGAACCAAAATGTAAACATGGCCATAATTCACATGGTTGCGATAGGAGCATCACATAAGCAGACGCCTCTCTAGAGGAGCAGACAGGCACAAAGAAGAGCAAAGAGCAAGACCAAGATGCAGAGACAATGACTGGATGAGTCTACAGAGGAGC
>NW_011494746.1:1166571-1190764 GCF_000754665.1 Bison bison bison | reverse complement strand
GAGCATTCAGGATGACTCTTGAGAAGCAGCAGCCTCCAAGTCCTATAACATCTCCCCTACTCCTAAGACATCTCTTAAATAAGTGTAAATGATATGAATTAAGAAAGACTTGGATCATTAAAGGTACTCATTAAAAATTATTTTGTGTCTTCCAAAAGTTGATGAAAGTTTAGATGAAACATCTAGCAGTTAATAGAGTAGGGAATTGCCTGGAAGTCCCGTGATTAAGACTCTGTGCTCTCACTGCCAAGGATCCTGGATCAATCCCTGGTCAAGGAACTAAAATTGAGGCTAAAAAAGTAAACAAAAGGAACATGCACACACAAAAAAACAGTTGATAGGATATGTGTTAACATCATATATTTACTTCTAACTACATTCCCGAAAACACATTTATAAGCCATTTATTAGCTCATGGGGGATAAGCTGGTATGATATACACTGTCAGTTGCCTGTTTAAATCTATCCCTTCCACTCTTAGGAAAGCCTTGACTTGGTTCCCATGGCCAGGTGCCACGGAAGGGGCACCATGGGTCAAGCCCTGGGACGGTGTTCTAGATTCAATTCTAGCCAATGAGACATGAGAATAAATCTTCTGGTTAGGGGCATACTTCTGGAAGAAACTTTCTTGCTATTAAGGAGTGACAGGCAAGAAGAGACCATTCTTTCCCTCTGACTCTGGAAATCTTGCTGGGATTTAGAGCTTGGAAGAGCTTCATCTGTCTTGGGACAAGGGAAGAGCCAACACATAGAGGGTGGCAGAGAAGAAAGTTGGATAGAGCCCGGGTCTTCCATGATGTCACTGAGCCCCTGGATTAACCAATGCTAGAATCAACTCGCCTCTGGCCTTTTAAATGGAACAATAAATCCCCCTATTGTTTAACCCTATTTGAATCAGAGTTTCTGTGACTCAGTCAATCATGGTTATAGGTTTAAGAAGAACTGACCTTCCCTCTTCTAGTGATTCATCAATTTTTTTACTAGAATCCAGCCTTCGTATGTATGGCATGAATTAGAGTTGTGAATCCCCAAAATGTGGATTCTCTGCTTCTTGGAATAGGATCTATAATGAATAAAAAAATGTTAGCATATGCTTGCTTGTCTTAAATGTATCAATAAATTACTAGGCTCACATGCCAGCAGAGATACCCCACCTAAGCTGCTTTGCTATGCAAGATTGGAGACTATAATAGTAAATGGGCTCTATTCAGAGAAGTAGCTGGAATAAGGGGCTCAGTAAGAAGCTTGATTGTGGATTATATGCTGTTTCATTTGTTACACAAATATTTGTTTCCAGCTGGAGTAGGAGTCCCATATTAATTAGAGCTAGAATTGCTGACTTGGTTTACAGAATGTAGACAAGAAACACTCCTCATTCCTGACTCTAAAAAGTTGGACGGGGAAAGGAGGAGTGACATTATTCATACCAGAATAGCTTCAAGATGAGGTGGCATCATGTATAAAATTTTAAGGAATCACTGAAGATAGTGACACCAAATACAAAGCCAATTAACCCTTCTATTTGGCAGCTAATAGCCTTTCAGCATGTCTATTTTCTTTTCCCCCTCATTAATTTTAAATGCTATTGACAAGACTTTTTTAACCTATTCATTTGTTTTTAATCCCTCTCCCACCCCATGCAGTGACCACTCTCTCCCTTCTACCATGTGAGCAAAGAACAGGCTCTGTGCTTCCTTGTCTCAAAGGATGCTGTGGCAGAGCATAGAGCACAAGTTACCTGCAATATATTTTCCTTCTTGACTTTTGTTTTGATTCATTTGTAAGGTGCATGTGTGGCAGGAGGGGTGGGGGACCTATAAGGGAAACATGAAGAAAATGGAGTGTTCATCAAACTAAAAGATTCCAGGAGACAGGGGAGACGGACAGAGGTCTGGGTTCCTCAAGCATCAGCAACCAAAGCCATCTCCATAAGTGACCTAAGGAGTGACCAGATCTTCAAAGGCTCAACTTTATGATACAACCAAGGAACTAGAACTCTAGGCAGCAGCCTCACTATAGGTCACCATGCTCTATGTGCTCCAGGTGAAAAAACAGAGCCAGCAGGTTTGAAGGGACTGTACTGGCTGGGGCAGAAGGTGTCTCAGAGGTCACCAGTACAGTCCAGGGACTGAAGACCAGAGGGCCTTCCCCTATATCTTGGTGCTATGAGACCCCGAACTTCCAAACAACCCTTGGGGTGAGGAGGCTCTGAGGGCAGTCATGTATGCCTATAGATATACATTACCCTCTTGCTATATAGGAAAAGGTGAGGTTGAAATTAAGTTGATTTAAATACATGGAGAAGGCAATGGCACCCCACTCCAGTACTCTTGCCTGGAAAATCCCATGGATGGAGGAGCCTGGTAGGCTTCAGTCTGTGGGGTCGCTAAGAGTCGGACACAACTGAGCGACTTCACTTTCACTTTTCACTTTCATGCATTGGAGAAGGAAATGGCAACCCACTCCAGTGTTCTTGCCTGGAGAATCCCAGGGACGGGGGAGCCTGGTGGGCTGCCATCTATGGGGTTGCACAGAGTCGGACATGACTGACGTGACTTAGCATCAAATACATGCAAAAACTCAGTATCTCTTGCCACCTAGGTCTGTGGCCTAGAATTCATACCTGCAAACATTGACCATTTAGGGCCCACCCTCAGCGAAATCCCTCTCTACGTTAAGTTAGTTGTGTCCACTTTGGGAAAGTGCCAGAAACCCTTGACTCTAAATTTGTCTTAAAATCTCTAAGTACAGCGGCTTTCATGTGGAGGGGCACAGCATGCATGTTGCCAGACTATTCTAGATAGAGACCAACTAGCAGCACCAAAAACACCTCTTTAAATTTCAGGAGCATCAGATGGTCCAACCTAATGCCTGGTTTCAAGCAACAGAAGACAACTCTGCTCATTTTATTTTAGATAGAGTATTGGGAGGATATTGAGGAGTTCATAGGATACATGGGAGGATTGGAGACCAAGGCTCAGAAAATGGGCTGGACACCAAGAGAGGATGGACAGTAGGGACCAAAGTCATGCCATAGGAGTGTCTGCCCCTGCTAGTCCCCACTGCTGCCCACAGCACACACCATCACTACAAGTGGTTTCTACACTATCTTTGAATCTTCGCTTTCCTCCCTTGATGTTCAATGTCCCAGAGAGGAGGGTCTGACTGGCTGACCCGGGATCCTCCTCAGAATGACTGGGGTAGGGAGGAGGGATCATCCTTGATACAGAGTGGAGCACTGCTCCTCCCCAGTACGACACACAGCGAGGCATTGCCTCCAGATGGAAAGGGAGATGCTGAGCAGAAAACAAACTAGGCAAATGTCCACCACATTCCCAACCATTTAGGGAGAACGAAAGGGCATTAAAGTTCTGAAAGCTCCAGCTTTAAATGAACTACCTTGGAAACACATTTGCCTTATTTCTTGGAATCAAGCCCTGTAAAAATGTTACATAGGCTTGTAATTTCACTCCCAGATCAATTTGTAACCCATGACCCTGATTCCTGCCCCGTACTTGGCCCTGGATTGCTTCTTCTGTTGATTTTAGATTACGATAGCAATTCCAGCTCAGGGACAGAGGCTTGCCAGGCACCCACATTTAGAACAACACTTTCACTTTATCTCTCACCTCTTACCTCTCAGGGTACACATAAGTCCTGTTGGCTACCTGGTGAAGTTAAGAAGGAAGATAAGTTTAAGGACCTTATTGATCCCTGGGTAGGGAAGATCCCTCAGAGGAGGAGGAAATAGCAACCCACTCCAGTATTCTTGCCGGGATAACCCCATGGACAGAGGAGCCTGGTGGGCTATAGTCCATGGGGTCCCAAAGAGTTGGATACGAATGTGTGTCTGTGCATGCACACATATATTCATATTCAGGCTTAAGGACCACAGAATTAGAAAGCTATTTCATCTCCTTACTTAGAGATAGAACTAAATTCTTGAAAAGTAGGAATATGGCCTGTTTTTTAAGCTCTTCAAGACGCAAAAAAACTCTATCCTCAATACATCCAAAAATACATAAGACACAAACTGTGTTTGAAGACTCAGAAGAAAACAGAGAACCCTTGGTAAAAATGGGAAGTGGGGGGAGGGATAAATTAGGAAATTGGGATTAACATATACACAGCACTATATTTAAAATAGACAACCAACAAATACCCACTGTATAGTACAGGAACTGTACTCAACATTTTGTAATAATCTATAAGGGAAGAGAATCTGAAGAAGAATATATATATATATATATAAAACATATAACTAGATCACTGTGCTGTACATCTGAAACTAACACAATATTGTAAGCAACTATACTTAAATTAAAAAACAAACCAAAAAAATGTGAAGGAAGATAGACAAGCATAGGAGGAAGAGGCTGTCCAAGGGATTACGACAGTGGCTGGGGACATAACCTCCCCACATGTGTGACTGCTCCTGGCTGCTTTGCGAGCTTCAGGCAGCAGACAAAGTGAGCAGACATAGCCTCTGTTGGAGGCGGAGGCTTCTCTCACATCTGTCGGCGCTGGAGGGAAGAAGCCTCAGGATCTGAGTCTGACAAAAGAATCTCCCTTTTTCAAGAGGTTCACCAGGATCCAGACAGAGGGGAACACATGCTCTGGAAAGGGAAAAACCAGATGAGGTCTAAGGGCACATTCAAACCTGTGTGTGTATTAGTTGCTTAGTCGTGTCCGACTCTATGCAACCCCATGGACTATAGCCCACTAGGCTCCTCTGTCCATGGGATTCTCCAGGCAAGAATACTGGAGTGGGTAGCCATTCCCTTCTCCAGGGGATCTTCCCGACCCAGGGATGGAACCTGGGTTTCCCACATTGGAGACTGATTCTGAGCCGCTATGCTACAAACCTGCAGTGAGCACTACAAAGGTCTTAGCATTGGTCAAAGCATGACCAATGCTTGATATATGCGAATTCATTGAATTTCTTTCAAAAAGAGAAGTAGGGAAATTTTAAGTAAAGGCAAAATCTTTCCAATGCTTCTTGTTCTAGTTTTCCTTAGCTTTGTCCCTTGGTTCACGCTATAAGGGTCTTATGTTGTTAGTTAGGCCGAAGAAAGACCAAGTCATCCCAGGCCGTGCCTCCCTCCACCTTCCCCAGTCCCAAGTAACTGAATGTGCCAATTAGCTGGGCTTTGAGAGCCACAGCACCAGCGGCTCCAAAGTCGGCCACTGGCCAACAGTGAACAGGTTCTGGCCGGCCACACCTCAGATTTGGAAAGCTGCTCTGTACCCCACCCTGAGGTGTGGTGTGAAGCCCGGACAAGAACAGGCATACATGGGGGCGAGGAGCCTGCTCTGGGCTTACTCCAATTTAGGCTCTGAAAAGGGAAACCTGGGGCAAAGGTAAAGAGTCCTGAAGGAAAATAGAGCAAATTTTAAAATTCTAAGGATTCCGCTGAGACACAGAAGCCTGTATCTCTTCCCTGCCCCCTTCCCTCATGACTGATCACTCTGCTTAAGGAGTTTCTGCCTCCGGGAAAGTGAAACTACGTATTTGTCTCATTTCTCATCTGAGTTGAAGCCAACATATATACAATTATAGATATAATAGAAAATATAAATAAAATACCTAATATTGAAGTTCCTCACAACATTTTCTTAAATATGATTGACAACAACTGAAGGTCATGGACTGAGGTTTTTGTGTGACTCATGTTCATTTCTTTCCATTTCTTAGCTGTCACAATCATCCCACAGTAAAAGGCTTTCTAGCCTATTATTACTTCAGGAACACTAACATTTCTTAAGGGACCTCCCTGCCCCAAGGAGTTTTTACTCCATCTCCAAAGAAGATAGAACATTCTTAAGGAGTGAGTCAACTTATCACATTAGTTAAGGCATCCATTGCTCGGCCATCAGTCTTTATATCATTCAGATCTGCATAGATGTGCTATAGGAGACCAAGTTGCTCATCTGAGGGCAAGCCTTCAGCTGGTCAGAAATTCCCAGGGTGAGTTTTACAAGCAGTGCTGGGACCCTCATGCTTCCATGTCTTTTGGTATAAGTTGCTGGCTCTCAATCATCATGTTTTAGGGCTTAGAAGGAAGTGAAAATGACTTCAATTCCAAAATGGAAGTGTACCATATAGTTCCACAAGATCTAGGTACACCGGATTTTTAATTTATAAAGATGCTTGCAAACTTTACCAAGTGCTCAGCAGTTTAAGTTCCCTCTGTGCTCAGCAGATAACTCAGTTTCCTGATCCATGAAGAAGAAAAAGGGCATCAGGACTGATAACTTGCTTCATGTCTCTCCTCTCTACTTCCTGCTTTACATGTTCACTCACCTCCTGCCTCCAGCTGAAGGAATGGGTACACCTTCCGAGACCTGCATAATGCTCCTGATAGTGCTCCATCTTCTTTCTTCATTTTCTCCCTTGCCAGTAATTCCCCAACCCCATCTTCTCCCTGAGAAACATGGTCAGTGCTCTCCATCCTGAAAAACCTCTTCCTTCTACTCCTCCCCTTCTTGCTGCCAATCCCCTTGAATCCACGGTCCTCCTTTCTCTTCACCTGCCACTCATGCTGTCCTGACTGCATTTAATCCTAGCTTTTCTCCCACTTGCACTTTCTTATTTGGATGTTTACATCTATTCTCATGATGTCATATATTACCTAAAAGCCGGTAATTCCAAAGATCTATCTTTAGTCCTAAACTCGTAGTTCCAAACCATTTCTCAGTGCATACTGGTTATGTCCATCTGGCTGTGCCAGAGGTGATGTGCCAGAGGCACCTAAATAAATAAGCCTAAATCCAAACTCATCTATTTTCTCATCTCTTTTCAAATCCACATCCCCAGAAAATGCCTGAATTTTATCAACCTAAGAGTTACTTTCAAACATCAGAAATTCTAAACAAGAAAATGCTACACACATTAAACAATCCCAAAGATATAGAGGAATATGGAAGAAATCTGTGATATCCATAAAAGCAAACAAGAAAAACACTGAAGAATAATCTAAAAAATTATTGAATAAAGAAACCCCCAAAGATGTATGGGAAAACAGATTAAATAGTGAATTTATATGATATCTTAGAGACAACTGGTGAAGATGAGACAGCTATTAATTAAGAAGTCAAAACTGATGGTTCTTGCTTGAATTTAATTTGCTTAGGCCTACCACTTCCCACTGAAAAGATCAAAGGACATCATTACCTGGAATATGGTATTACTGTTGGCAAAGTTGATTTTCTTGCTGGATCTGCCCAACAGAGCAGGAAACATGTGCTTCTAGGAGAAAGGTAAATGTGATCTGTAGCTTTTCACACTCACTTACTGTAGAGCAGACACCATAGTAAGCAAGCCCTAGAAGTACCAGGGGAAAAAGTCAGGAGGAGATGGGTGTCAAAAATCTTCATTTCCTCCATGTGTTAAACAAAGTTACACACATCACAAACTGTGGTCACTTTTTACAAGTGACTCCGAGATATAAGAGAACTGGATTCTAATCAATATTCACCAGTTCCCAGTTTTCATGTGTATATTATTCAGTGACCTTTGGCAAATGACTTACATTTTCTGAGATGATTTCCAGATCTCAGGACTGTCACACAAAAAGGACTGTCACACAGTTACAAATCATTTGACAAAATCAAGCTCAAGCAAGATAGTTAAATGTTCGAAATTCCCAGTCCTGCCAACTGACTTGTAGAATGTTCAAATATAACTTTCCAGTTGCCAAAAAATGGAATCATGTTAGCTTACATTTCCAGGAAATGTCAGATGAGGCAGTTTTGAAAATCCACCTGCTGTGCCTAAGTCTGAATCTAAAACAATAAATGGTCCATTTTTCTCTGGAAGTTGAATTCTTCTGAATTAATCTTGTTACAAGATGAAAGCCTGAAAGTAAATACGATGAATCACTCCTCCCACCATGCCGGTGTGTGGTGCGAGCACGGCACCCCGCTTTCTCCCCAACATGGCTCGAGTCAGGAGCCAAGCTTCCGAAGCAAAGTGTGATCAACAGATGCTCGTTTCCATAACTGGCACTTCTCCAGTAGCCAATCCCAAATTTAATTAGCCACTTATCTGAAGCAGAAAAGGATTTCTAAAGCATTCTAGTAACCTGCGCTCGACTTTCCTTCGGTCCTTGCCCCAGCCCCATGTGCCTCTTCACCCAGAAGCTTTTGAAGCATGCATGTCAAGCACAGGATATGTACTAATTCTTACTGTAAATAAACAGTTCTCTAAAAATGTCCCTGAGATTGTTCTACTAGAGAGAAAGAATAACATCCCATTGAACTGAAGACCACATGTCTTCATGGGAAGGACACTACATGGGAAAGATACTAGAAATGAGACTGTACATGTAACTCAGTACTAACAGGTCTCTACTAATGTTTTACTTGGGCTAACTCACAACAGGTCTACTGTAACCTACCCAGCACTGGACTCCCTTCAACCTGTGGCCAGATCCTACATGGTCCTAGAGGCTGTGCTTGTGTTATACCACCTGAGCAACACCCTCACCCCATTCTTCACTCTGCTGATCTCATATTTAGTGAATTCTGTCATTCTTGGAACAAAGGAACTGTCTACACTCAGTCCTCTTAACAACTATCTACTCTAAGATGGGATTTCCAGGAACCCTTGTGACTTCACAATCATCTCAGGGGGTCTTGTTGGCTCAGAGGGCTGGTGTCAAGCTGAAGCAGAAGGTATGGATGCCCATGGAGTACTGGCAGATGGCGAGGGATGGTTACGCCAAGCACTACCAGCTGGAGCCACGTTCCTCTTGCCTGCCCAGCATCCTTTGCCCTGCTTTTCTAGGAGAAAAGCTCCTTTTGGTTGTGGTGAGCCTGTCCATGTGGGTCAGCTGAACCCCCCTCATCCTCAGAGCCCCCAATTCCTCCAAGGCCATAGTGACTGGGATAAAGTTGAACCTGTGACCCTGGTCAAGCCAAACCTCTTATAATTTGAGTTCTCAGATAACACTTTCTCTGTGCACTGAGCTAAAAGAATGTGAGTCTTGCTCACCACTTGGAGAGAATATGTCTGCCAGGTGGAGGCAGGGGACTTCCCATACACACCATTTGAGCCTTGCATCTGACCGTCTGGAGCCTGGAGTTCACTCCTGTGAGCAAGTCAAGTCCCATGTTTGCTTCATCTACATACTCTGTGATTCTTTCCCTGAAAGCCTCCCAACACCTAAGCTCATCCCCTCCCCAGCATCTGCCTAACTTATTTACATGGTTATCTTCCACCCTTTTGTGGCCTTTGCCTTAAATTTTCCATATTATCCCCTGTAGTCCTTTAAACTCAGATCAGCACCTAACTCTGAAAGGACGTTTCCTATATAAACCCATACCTGCAAAGCCTTCAAGCCTCTGATATATGCGTACACGAATACATTCCATCCCGTAGTCATATCCTAGCTGCTATTCCATGAGACTCATTCTTGCTCTATCACTGTTCTTTAAACAAGAGATTTTAATTGGTGGGAAAAAAAGAGAAGATTCTCACTTTAAAGTGTCCTACTTTTAAGAAATGAAATCCCATGGTGAAATACAGTGAGGCTCCAAGGTGTGTGCATGTGTTTTTAAATAAATGCTAGTGTTTGAAAGCTTATGGTACACTAAGCAGTGTGCTGAGGACCTTATATATATTTATTCATTTATCCTTACAAAACCTTATGTGCTGGGTACTTTTCTCTCCTGTTTAAAGGAAGATGTATTAAGGCTTCAAGAGGCTAAAAAATCTGTTCAAGTTCACCCAGCTGGCAGGATGAAGTCTTTGTACTGACTGAATCCACAGACTCTTTTTTATCATCCCTTAACCCCACCTGCACACCAGGGAACAGACACTTGCCTTCTTGGAATGCCTCAACGAAGCTTCCGTTGGAGTTGCTCTGCAGAAGTAACTCAGTACTAGTAGGTCAACATTTTAACTGGGTTAACTCACAACTCTTCTACCTAGCTCTGGACCCCCTCCAACACACAGCCAGATCCCAGGGGATCTGGTGGCTGCATTTATTTAGTATTATTCATTTTATTAATAGTATTAATATCCTTTTTTTTTTTTTTTTACTTAAATGAAATATGCTTGGTTATTTTGCTTCTTGGTCCACAGCAATTCTAAAGGAATAAAAACTTAGAAGTGACTGCGAGGTGGAGGCCGAGCCCAGAAAACAGTGAGAGATGACCAGGAGAGTCAGAAGGAGTCTGAAAAGCTCTTAAAGAGCCACGGGAATTCTCGATGTGTCCAGAGTCCACCTCTTCCCATGGCTCTCTATTGCCTGATTCACAGCCAGCCCTCAGAGCAAGGAGTCCACCTTCTATTGATGTTGAAGTACAGCATCATCCCATGAAGTTGGTCCTCCAGGGCACTGGGGGCACTGTATAGCCCTGTAGAGTTGGCAAACGTGTGACTCTACTAAAAAGCTTATGTAGGGATTAAGTAGATATGCAATCATCAAACTGTCCTTTAAAATATCTCAGCTCATCTCGGCTCTTCCCTTTGTGGTAATTTTGAAGCCAGGAATCACATCTAATATGTCTAACTTCATAATGTGTCATATAGCACTTAATGCCCAAATGTCTTTATTACATAGATAATACGTTCTATTTCCTTCCATGATAAGCAAATTGTACATCCTTAAACACTGTCCAAGTTGTAAATGTTTTGTGTTAGATATTCCAGAGAAATCATTCCGTGAAACTTAAATGTTTAACTTACAGAAAGTTACCTCATTACCTTCATCCACACTCAATATTTTTATTTGCCCACAAATCCAGGAAGACTAGAACAAGAATAAGAAGAGTAGGGGCAGTATTTTAGAAACTGGGATAGGAAGTGAGAAAAAGTAGAAGAGACAGAAAATCTATATCAAAAGTAAGCACAGTAAAAGAATATGCTAAAAGTTGCAAATGATTCTCAGGAAAGAAGGAAATCTCCCCCCACATACCCCTTACTTCCATCTCTCCTCTGCAGATGTTAAAAAACAGCAATATTTTTGTATCACACTTTGTAGAACCCTGGTAGTCAGCCTCCAAGTTGACGCCAATGACTCCTGTCTGGTGGTATTCACATCTGGTGTAGTGTGTGTGTATTGAGGAAGTGGATGGGGGATGCATACATGCTTGTACATCCAGGATTGGAGGGAAGGGATCTGGGTTTAAAAGTTTTAAAGTATTCAATATATTCATTAAAGAAAATTAAAACATAGGTAAAAGAAAATTACTGGAAGTCCAGGCCCTCATGGAGCAGGAGTTCACCTTGTTTATTTCCCTCACATCCTCTACCTACCCAGGCTTGCTTGTTTGTACAGCGCCAAGAGTTCATGACAATGACAAAGGATGAATCAATGTTCAAGCCTGGCCTTGACAGTCCTAGCAAAGGCTCTGCTTGACTATGTTTTTTCTTTTTTTTTAATTTTTATTTTTAATCAGAGGATAATTGCTTTGCAAAGTTATGTTAGTTTCTGCAACAACATGAATCAGCCATAGATGTATATATATGTATGTATGTATCTATCCCCTCCCTCTGGAGCCTCCCTCCCATCCCCCACCACATCCCACCCTCTGGATTACATATTTTTCTTTTAAGATTCATCCTCAAAGGTACAGAAATGAGTTACAAAAATGTATCTGTGTATAAATATGTATAAAGGGCACTTCAGTAAAATACTTTACAAGCACTTTCAGCACTTCCTGTGTACACCACACCAGAGCAGCTGTTTCCGGGAACCCTAAAGAAGACAGTTTCCGCCCTTAGCGTCTAAATCTGATTTTATACTGCTCCTCAGCTAACATCAAAACTCATTTGTTTCACTGCGAGCAAGTGGCCATGTTGTTCTGATAACTGGATAAAATAGACAATTTTCTAAAACTTTAGATCCTCCATTATTCTATAATGCATAGAGACCTTGAATAGAATCTCTATGTATATAAAATTTTGTCTTATTTCTCCTTTCACTGCTGGAGACAGGAAATATCAAGTTGGCTTAAGTAGAGTCAGTTCAGATGCTTCTGTCTTCAGTTTATAGTGAAAAAAAGCCCTAATAGTTTAGGGCCTACTTTGTACCTAGCATCACAACAGACTTAGAAGGTAATATTCACCCCCACTTTACACATAGGAAAAATGTGGTTCTGAGGCATTAAGTAACTTGCCTAAAATCACCCAGCTTGTAGGTCCTGGAGCCTGGATTGGAAGATCAGTCTTTACCTCCGAAGCCTCTTGTTCTTTTCATGGCACCACCCAACCTATTCAACAGGGCTCTTATTTTCCATCTGGTCGCCAGGCCTCCTGTCACTTGACCGAAATAGCTTTACCGGTCTTCGTCCTCTCACAAGAAAACTGAAACATCTCATGAGGAGCAGCCAGTTGAGGTCTGTGGGTAGGGTGGGGGCCTCAGAGGGGATGCGCAGACACAGCCAGCACACCTCACTCAGCCTTTCCCACACAGAGCAAAGTGGAAGCCAAACACTTTGCCTAGAATGTTTAATTGTTAAAAATTCATACGTTCTTCCTAAAAAAGAAGGGAGTTTTATTGACAAGGGTTAAAATAGTCACAGAACAGATCAGATACAGTAGCTTCATCTTATTACTTAATCACCTGGATTTTTTCTGGGCGCTTATTTCTTGGGCAAGCAATTTTTTTTTTTTGCTTAGCGTCACAAGTTGACTTGTTCATTTTAGAAACTCTCCATTCCTTGGTGTTCGGTACCTTATCCTTGCTTCTCTGCAGTTCGAATGAGGGGTTTAAACAATCCAACTCTGAAATAGTGTCATTAGCTATTTGGCTACAGAGCGCCCATGTGCCAGACACTGTTCTTGGAAATCTGAGGTGCTTTCCCTCTTGAATGTAACTTCCTGTCTGGAAGATATTGAGGTGAGGGTTCAAGTTTGGTGTCCCTCTTTCACGTACAACTTCCCTAGTCTTTCACTTGTTTCAACACTGGTTTCTGAACATCTACTATGCACTAATAATTCTCAGTGTAGTTAGTTACTAACTGCTACTCTGCTGGTTTGGCTGCAGGTCCAGGGAGTGAATGAATAAAATAATTAAGACCTGTCATAATAGCTAACACTCATACAGGGCTTAAAATGGACCAGGCACAGTTCCCAGGGCTTTACATACCTTAACCCATTTAATTCAACACCACCGACTTTCATTTATAGTTGAAGAAACCGAAGCACAGAGAGGTTAAGATACTTGCCTGAGCTCACACAGCTTATAGAACCAAGATCTGAACCAAGCTTGGCTCCAAGTCCACATTTTTAAACACTGTGCTACATTGATTCTCACATGATTAGGTTAATGGTATCCCAAGAATGTTTTATTTAAAAAGCAGACAAATGTTGTCCCCAAATGCCAAAAGATTTCCCCAAAATCATATGTAACCTCTCACAGTCCTAAGCAGAGAAATGGTTAAAATGAGCTGCTTCATGTGTTCTGTAATTCTGAGCAGTTCTGTATGTTAAGTGCATCCATTACGTAGCAGAATATAACTGCTGACTCTGCCATTCAGAAGAATCGCTCTGAAGCTGAAGTGGTAATAATGCAAAATTGACCGACTTGGAGAGACTTGAAAAGCCAGGCTTGTTATTAGCATTTAATGGAATCAGGTATTTAATGGACCATAGTAGAAAGTATCACAAAAATAAATCTTAATAAATGAGCAGATTTCAGGAATATTTGGGAAGCAAAGAATTTTTTTTAGTATTTCATATGTAAGAAGTAGTGGTTATTCCTGGAAATAAATCCCTTAAGTTGACAAAACGGCTTTTGTTTTTGATATAATAGTTTTAGATTTCTTAAAGTATTTATTTTTAGAAAGGTTCAACTAGAGCAAAAATAATTTAAATGTAAAAAAGTTATTCAACACTACATAGTTCTAAAGATACAACACAGACTTGCTAAATACTGCGAAAAATAAATATTAACTTTTTGATGATCATGTAAAGAAGTGTGACACTGATTGTTATATAAAAGTAAAAATAATGCAATTGTATATCAATTCAATACAATCCTTATGAAAGATGTTTAAGTTCAATGTAAGCATTAATAAATTCTATTAGTTCCTACTCATGAGTCTGTTGGTAGAACTGGCATGCTAAGCTGAGACTAGAAGGATGCTAAGTCACTTCAGTCGTGTCGGACTCTGTGCGACCGCATAGACGGCAGCCCACCAGGCTCCCCCGTCCCTGGGATTCTCCAGGCAAGAACACTGGAGTGGGTTGCCATTTCCTTCTCCAATGCATGAAAGTGAAAAGTGAAAGTGAAGTCGCTCAGTCGTGTCTGACTCTTAGCGACCCCATGGACTGCAGCCTACTAGGCTCCTCCATCCATGGAATTTTCCAGGCAAGAGTACTGGAGTGGGGTGCCATTGAAGGCTATTTTACTGAAATAAGTACTAAAAATACTGTGCATTCCTTTCTTGTTCAATTCAGCATGTTAATGACTCCTAAAAAATAAGGGAGACCAAAGGCATTTCCAGTTGGAAGATGTCACATAAAATGGACATTTCTGTCATCTCTCAAAAAGCACCCAACAAAAAACAAAGGAAAGAAGAAATAAAAAGGAGTAAATCTCATCTTCCAACAAAAGTCATTTTTAATTTAACCACAAAATATGCGGTGGTGTTGGTGGGTCAGTCGCTATGTCGAGGCTTCTCTGTCCATGGGATTCTCCAGGCAAGAATATGAAGTGGGTTGCCATTTCCTTCTCTGGGGGATCTTCCCAACCCAGGGATTGAACCCAGGTTTCCTACATTGCAGGCAATCTCTTTCCTACATTGCCAGCAAATTCTTTACCGACTGAGCCAACAGGATGCCCTCAAAAGAGTGGAAGGGGTACCAAAAGCAGTGGAGTTTGACCAAAGGCATGAAAGGAAGCTGAGAGAGGGCACCCAAGGCTACATATCTTAGAAAGAGCTTAACAGGGCAACCAACGAGAGGCACATACTGAGGCTAGAAATCAATAGCTCGGTTCGCACAACAATGGAAGTAAGGTGGAATTATGGGTTGATTTGTGTGTGTCTCCAAAAGATGCACTGAATTTCTAACCTCTGAATGTGGCCTTATATAGAGTTTGCAGACATAATCAAGGTAAAATGAGATCATACTAGATTAGGGTAGGCCCTAGTGCAATGACTGGTGTCTTTATAAGACAGAAATTTGGACCCAGAGAGGAGAATGCCATGTGAAGATGAAGACAGAGATTAGAATGATCCTTTTACCAGCCAAGAAACACCCAGGTTTCTGGCAGCCAGGAGCTAGGATGGAGGCATGAGATGGATCCTCCCTCAGAGCCTCTAGAAGGAACCAACCTAGCCAACACCTTGGTTTTGAACTTCTGGCCTCCAGAACTGTGAGACAATACATTTCTGTTGTTTTAAGCCACCTGATCTGTGGTACTTGTTACGGCAGCTCTAGCTGTCTAATACAGATGGGTAGGCTGGTAGCGTGAGTTTCCCTGGACCTAGTTTGGTTTTGAGTAGCAGAGAAAGTAGACCTAAATTAGAATTCCACCGACAAACCATATTCACGGGAAGTCATATGTTGAGGAAGAAAGAAAAGAGACTACGCTGTGAACAGCTCTGCACTGCCTGTCTTCACTGGCTGGGGAAGAGAAAAGCTAAAATATCTCACACACAAACCCTGAGTAAAAGAAAAACTCCCCAGGGTATAGAAGGTGTCCTTGGCCCCTTCACTATACAGTCAAAGTTGCTCAGTCGTGTCTGACCCCATGGACTGTAGCCCACCAGGTTCCTGTGCCCGTGGAATTTTCCAGGCAAGAGTATTGGAATGGGCTGCCATTCCATATTCAAACCTCCTATAAACAAATATTTAATATAGGAAAAATTCTCCTCATTCAAACATGAAGAATGGAAAAGAAGGCAACAAAGATATAAGAAAAAAACAAGAAAACATACAGAAACACAAATGCTGATGAATAGTCGCCATGAAAATGTTACCTCAGAGCAGATGAAAATTCTAAACACAGATTTTGTCTTAAATTTTCCGAAAGATGTAATGGAGCAATTGCTTTCAGTAAACGAGCACGAAACAAAGAAGCAACACTCAGAGAAGCGATGGGGGGAGGTGACTGAAGGAGCAGAAACAGAAGCTGACAGAGCTCAGGAAAGAAAGAAATGAAAAAGAAACCAAGACCATGGTAGCCATATATGCAAAGCTAGAAGCAGGGTAAGGAGAAAAAGATACAGTGTGGAACGCAGTAGCCAAAAATGAGGAGAAAGTACAAAAGGAAATGTAAACAAAGACCAAAATGTTCAGAGAGAAATGTGTGAATTTTGGCCAATTTATATGTACACAGGAGAGGGAATTCAATATTCGCAAAATAAAAGTACCTGAAGAAGACAACATGAATAGTGGAAGAGAACAAACATTTAAAGATATATTTTAAGAAAACTTTCCTGGAATAAAAGAAGACTTGAATTTACAAATCGAAATTGCATACCATGTCCCACAAAAATCTTGATTTGGAACAGTCACAGTAAATTTATAGTTTGAAATCTAGAGAATTTAAAATAAATATTCTTTGAGCAGCCAAGCAGGTTGAAGGGAGGAATCAAGACATTTATAAGGAAAAACATTCAAATTAGCCCCAGATTTCTCTGTGATAACATTAGACAGATACTGTAGCAATACATGAAAAATTCTCCCAGAAAGAAAGTATATATTCCAAACTGTCACTCACTTCCAAAGACAATAAGTAGTTTTGAATATGCAAACGCTCAGGAAATACTGTCTCCAAGAGCTCTTTCTGTTTTAGTATATGTGGTGCCGAGATGAACACCAAGAGCTCTTTCTGAAGAAACGATCAGAGGACAAATTTCAGTCAACCGAGACATAAACAGAAAAACTACAGCCAAGAACTGCCTGTGAGCCCCTGAATCTATTTAATTGTGGGACTAGAACGAAAACAAAAGTAGGAATTATGGTTTCAAAACCGAATGTAAACACCAAAAACTCTACCAAAGTAGAAAAAATTTGAATAAAAATGTTGAGAGGGAAAGGTGGAAAAGTAGGAGGTAGTTAAAGAATATTAACTTCTCCATTTCTTCTAGCTGAGAGCCTCAAGATTTCTTTAAACTGAGAAAGCAATTAATAAGAATATAGAAATGATTAAGTTACCAAAAAAGATGATATCTTTTTATAATAATATCATATAGATAATATAACTAAAATTAGATGGAGAAAGAAAGGGAAGGAAAATAAAAAGGGTATACAGTATAATAATCTCATCAGTGTTCACAGGAGAGAATTAACAGATTATTGGCTAAAGAGAGGATTAAGGACAGTATCAACCATCCTTAATAGAAAACTCTTAGATCTAGGAGGAAATAAAAAAATTGACATTTCAGAATATCTGAAATATAGCAATAAGGAAAACACTACAAATCAGATTTTAGAGGTATGATTAGAACAGTGGTCCCAGGGAATCTTATAGTCTTCAATAATAGCTATCTCTAAATAAAAAGGAAAAAGAAAACAAAAACTTAAAACTCTGACACTCTCAATATGTTAGGTTTAGTTATTTTTATTTCTTTTCTAAGGAAAACAGAATTAAGCTACAAAGATAAAAATAGAGATTAGTGAATTAAAAGCCAGAGGAAAGGTAGAAATAAATTTCAAAAGCTGTTGCTTTAAAAACAAAACAAAAGGCAAATAAAATCTTGTCTAACAAATCAAGGACAAAAAGAAAATTTGAAAACATAAAATAAATGAAACATAAGGGCAAATAGTCACAGATACAGAAGAAATTGAAACACTCATGAAAGGTTGATGATGTAAAAGTATAATTTAACTAACTTTCCAAGACAGAAAATCGAAACAGACCAACTGTAGAGAAGAAACAGAGCAAGTGGTGAAACGACACAGGTTACAATCTCCTGGTAAGCTTTTGAAATCTCTAGGAGTCTAGGCTGTGCCCCAGGCCAATTAAATCTACATCTCTGGGAGACAGCAGTAGTTTTTAAGTTCCTCAAGTGTTCCAATATTTAGCCAAGGCTGAGAAGCACAGTTCAAATTATTAAAGACATTGAAAATGATACTTGAACTGCTCTTGGGAATTCCCTGGCAGTCCAGTGGTTGGGACTTGGTGTTCTCTGCTAAGGGCCCAGGTTTGATCCTTGGTCAGGGAAATAAGATCCCACAAACCTTTCAGTGCAGCCAAAAAAAAAAAAAAGCAAACTGCTCCCTTCCATAGAAAAATAAAGGAAATTCTTGTTAATAATTTACAAGGTAAATTCTTACCTTGAAATATTACTATTGATATTATTACTTTGTATAATAAGTAATAATTATTATTTATAGTAACTATAACATAATTTATAACATTATTATCAGTGTTACTTTGTGATAATACCAATTAAGATAAAACTGATGCTAAAATATGACAAAGATAGCACACACAAAAAACTATAGGCCAATATTTTTGATGATTATCAATGCCATAAAGCCTACAGTGAGTGTCAGCAAACAGAATCCAGCATCATATTAAAATAATAATACACCAAGTAGCTTTCCTTCTAGGAATGCAGGTTTGGTTTAATATTAGAAAACCTATTATAATAATAGGTTTTCTCACCATATTAATAGATGTGGGGAGAAAAATCATATGTATGACTGCCTCTATAGATGCTATAAACAGATTAGATATAAATGCACTATCACTTCTTGATTAAAAACTCTCCCTAGAATAGGAATAGATGGGTGCTTCCTTAGTGTGACAAAAACGATCTTTCTCTCAGTCTCAGAGCTAGAACCCCGCACGGTGGAACATGCTGGCTTGGGTACCCACTCAGGTCTTCCCACTGGCTGTGTCCTCCTGAAATACTGTGCTCCCAGACCTCCCCAAGGCTGATTCCTCCTCCATGTTTGCGTCTCTGTTCAAATGGTACCTCCTCTGAAGACCTCCCATGAAAATTCAGTGGAAGCATTTCATTCTCCCAAAATATCCATTCATCTCTTTATTCACTGTCTTCCCTCCTTAGATTAAACTCTAGACGAGCTGGGTTTGGCCTGTTACGGCACTACCACACTGCCAGCGCCTGCATCAGTGCCTGGCTTGTCAAGTGGGCACTCATTGAGGAGGGTAGGGGTTGGAGAGAGAAGAAGTCCTTCTGGAATACTAAACCCAAAGAATAGGCTAGATGTGACCAATACAAAAGCCTTTTTATGAAAAATAAAATACTGTGGTTTGTGAGGTTCTTTAAATATTTAAAATCAGACAATGCAATATCTCCAATTTAAAACACTTCTTCATTATGCATTACATCTCCATCACTCAAGAGTTTCTTTTTTTGGCAAATTCCCCTGCTTTGGGCTTCCCTTGTGGCTCAGCTGGTAAAGAATCTGCCTGCAGTGCAGGAGACCTGGGTTCAATCCCCGGGTTGGGAAGATCCCCTGGAAAAGAGAAAGGTTACCCACTCCAGTATTCCAGCCTGGAGAATTCCATGGACTGTATAGTCCATGGGGTCACAAAGAGTCGGACCTGACTGAGCAACTTTCACTTCACTTCACCTGCCTTGAAGCATATGATTTTCATCAGCTATATTTCTTCTTCTTGGAAATAGCCATAACAGGAGTTTAAAATCAATGACTTAGAAAAGAATCTGCCTTACTCTCATCTTCATCAGCTAGTTTCTCTTCTCCATCCACCATTTTCTCCTGGTCAGTGGGCACCTCAGCCATCCCAACTGACTGATCTTTCTGTTTGCCCACCATGGCTGTCATTATGTGCTAAATCAACACAAAACCTCAGATATAAAACTAAGAATGGTCCTAGCTTAACCTGGCCTTTTCTGGGATAAAAATGCCCCACAGCCATACTTGTAGTCCACTAGGCTAGTGAATGGGCTTCCCAGGTGGTGCTAGTGGTAAAGAACCCACCTGCCAATGCAGGAGACATAAGAGATGTGGGTTTGATTCCTGTGTTGGGAAGATCCCTTGGAGGAGAGCATGGCAGGGCAACCCGCTCCAGTATGCTCGTCTGGAGAATCCCATGGACAGAGTAGCCTGGCAGGCTACAGTCCATAGGGTGGCAAAGAATTGGACACGACTGAAGTGAATTAGCACACAGGATATTGAATTCCAAACTAGTTAAGTTAAAAGAGAAAAAGCTTAACGGTGAAATGTGTGTTGACACAAGTATTATTGATGCACCTGGTCTTTAGCTAACATAACCAGAACTTTACTGTCTTTTAAAAAAGTGGATAAGGGTGAGTTTATTTCAAAATCATAAGAGATGTGGAAAATCATGGATCCTATGTAGGGCACACATCTGGCTCCATCCCCAGTATCCTTGGGAATATCCTGCCATCAACAAGGCAAAATATATCAAACTATACCACCATTTACCAAATTTTTAAGTGAGTTATATCAAGATTGAAGGCCATTCATTGAATTTCTGAAAAATAGAGTAAATTAGGCATTATATAAATTCTGAAAGTAAGACACATTCCCCCTGAGAGGAAATGTTTGAACATTTATGTGAGATATTAGAGAAGAATATATACAGGCTTCCCAGGTGGCGCAGTTGGTAAAGAATCTGCTTGCCAATTCAGGAGATACAAGAGATGCAGTTTCAATCCCTGGGTCAGGAAGATCCCCTGAAGTAGGAAATGACAACCCACTCCAGTATTCTTGCCTGGAAAATTCCATGGACAGAGGAGCCTCGAGGGGTGACAGTCCATGGAGTTGCAAAGAATTGGACATGACTGAGCACGCAGTGCACACACCCAGTCAGAGCACATTAATGAAAGTCTGAGGGCATTCCTCCTCCACCAGAAAATCTTTTCATGAAAAATTTAAACAAAGAACAAAGTTGAAAGAGTTTTGTGATGAACATCAATGTACCTTCTGCCTTGATTCAATTATTTCTATTTTGTTTATACTTGCTTTATCACCTTATCCATCCCTCTACCATTATTAATCCACCTTAATTTTCAATGCTTTTTTTCTTTCGGCCACCATGCACAGCTTGCAAGATCTCAGTTCCCTAGTCAGGAATTGAACCTGGACCATGGCAGTGCCAAATCCTAACCACTAGACCAGGAAACCCCCACAGATGCATTTTCTACAAAATTATAAACATCAGTACATTTCCCCCTAAATATTTCCTCCCTATGATTAACTAGAATTCAATATTTATTTACAGTTTTTATGTAAAATTTGTATATACAATGAATACACTTCAATGTTTGCTGAGTTTCAACGAATGCACATATTACTGAGTTTTAACAAGCACGTACATCTCTGAAAACCAAACCTCTATCAAAATACAGAACATTATTATTACCCCCCAAAATTCCCTTCTGCCCCATCCTAGTTAATCCATACTTCCATGCCCTTAGAAGATATCAATATTCTGATTTTTTTCCAACATAGATTTAGTTCAGTTCAGTTCAGTTGCTCAGTTGTGTCCAACTCTTTGAGACCCCATGAACTGCAGCACGCCAGGCCTCCCTGTCCATCACCAACTCCTGGAGTTTACCCAAACTCATGTCCATTGAGTTGGTGATGCCATCCAACCATCTCATCCACTGTCGTCCCCTTCTCCTCCTGCCCTCAATCTTTCCCAGCATCAGGGTCTTTTCAAACGAGTCAGCTCTCTTATCAGGTAGCCAAAGTATTGGAGTTTCAGCTTCAGCATCAGTCCTTCCAATAAACACCCAGGACTGATTTCCTTTAGGATGGACTGGTTGGATCTCCTTGCAGTCCAAGGGACTCTCAGGAGTCTTCTCCAACACCATAGTTCAAAAGCATCAATTCTTCGGTGCTCAGCTTTCTTTATAGTCCAACTGTAACATACATACATGACCACTGGAAAAACCATAGCCTTGACTAGACAGACCTTTGTTGACAAAGTAATGTCTCTGCTTTTTAATATGCTGTCTAGGTTGGTCATAACTTTCCTTCCAAGGAGTAAGCGTCTTGTAATTTCATGGCTGCAATCATAGATTAGTTTTGCTTAATTTCATATAGATGGTATCATAAAGTATATACTCTTTTGTATATGGTTTCTTTTGTTCACCTTGTTTTCAAGATTCATCCATGTTGTTTTTTGTGTTTATTATATACTATTGAGTTGTATTCTACTATATCACAGTGTATATATCCAGTCTCATATTAATGGATATGTAGCATGTGAGAGTTGGACTATAAAGAAAGCTGAGCACCAAAGAATTGATGCTTTTGAACTGTGGCATTGGAGAAGACTCTTGAGAGTCCGACTGCAAGGAGATCCAACCAGTCCATCCTAAAGGAGATCAGTCCTAGGTGTTCTTCGGTAGGACTGATGCTGAAGCTGAAACTCCAGTACTTTGGCCACCTGATGCAAAGAGCTGACTCATTGGAAAAGACCCTGATGCTGGGAAAGATTGAGGGCAGGAGAAGAAGGGGACGACAGAGGATGCGATGGTTGGATGGTCGGATGGCATCACTGACTTGATGGACATGGGTTTGGGTGGACTCTGGGAGTTGGTGATGGACAGGGAGGCCTGGCGTGCTGCGGTTCATGGGGTCGCAAAGAGTCGAACACAACTGAGCGACTGAACTGAACTGAACTGAAGGCTATTTCCATTACAGATAAAGCTGCTCTTTCTATTAACATGTTTTCACTTTTCTGTGACCCAAGTAGCTAGGATTAGTTTTATAAGAAACTGCCAGACTTTTTCCAAAAAAGTTGTGCATTTTACATCCCCACCCACAATATTTGAACATTCCAGTTGCTCCACATCACCACCAACATTTGGTATTGTCAGTCATTTTAGTTTTAGTCTTTTGGTAGGTGTGTAAGCAATTTTATTTTTAAATTAAAATATTCCTTCTATTCCAAAAAATATGTGCAGTTTACTAAAATCCATTTAAGTTGAAAAACAAACACAAAAATTAGAGTGAAAAAAAGAATAAGTGTTCATAGATATGATGAGTTCAGGAAGTATTAGTACAAAGAAATAAATGCATGAAGTAAGTGCTTTGTAATTATTAAAAGTGGTCCACTTCATCAGACCCTGGAGATCTTTGTGGCCAAAAAAAAGAGGGAAACATGACCAGGATTTATGCTGTCCTTATTGTAAAAACTTATTAACTGTTCAGGACAAAACATTTGTAAGGTACTGGGCATAAGGAATCTCTCCTGTAGGGTCTCATATAGAAGATCCTGATTGATTCTATAGTACACATTTTCAACTGTGTTCTATGATAAATATGCATTGTGTATCAAATTGCCCTTTTAAATATAACATCCCTCAGTGCAATCCAAAGGCTTATTGGAGCTTGTGATTCCAGAATAACCCTAAGAAATGAAGTGCAGCAGAGAATGTGAACATCGCCTTTTGTACTGAAATGAGATCATGCACATCATTTTTTCTAGTTTTTTTTTTCTGCCTCATAGTCTCTGTCTTACCTGAATTTATCCCTTTAATTAAAAGAATTTATGTATATTAAATTAATTTCAAATTATTCATATTTATTTCTTGAAACACTATACCCTTATCTCTTCCCCCAAAATTGTGTAATATTTCCTTTGTTTGTGTGTTTTCACAGATGATCCTACCTCTCCAATTTGATTATAAACTCCCAAGGGCAATGGCCATTTTTATATTGCAGTCAACAGTAAATGTTGACTAAGATATTACTGGTAGAGAAGAAAATATGACATAAATATAAGCACTGTGCAGTTATACAGTAGAGCATAACATTTACATTAAAACAGAATATGTTTTTATGATGCTAGGATAATACTAAAACACATGCGGAATACCATAAATCTGGTATAGTATAAACCTAAACATAGAACCATTTAGAAGTCAGTATTATTTTGTATGTTCTATTATCGTTTTAGTTCTTTCCAAGTTAGGCCTTTAATCATTTTGCTCTCAAAAATTCTGAGAGGAAAAATCTGTGTTATTATTTGAAAAATCTTCCTTAATTGTTTTTAAGAATGCATGATACTTAGCATGCTCCTCTTCAATATTAAATATTACTGTGCTTGCATTCTTAGTCGCTAAGTCACATCCAACTCTTTATGGCCCTGTGGACTCTAGCCCACCAGGCTCCTCTGTCCATAGGATTTCCCAGGCAAGAATACTGGAGTGGGTGTCATTCCTACTCCAAGGGATCTTACTGGCCCAGGGATCAAACTCACGTCTCCTGCTTGGCAGGTGAATTCTTCACCACCTGGGAAGCCATTAAGTACTATGACCA
>NW_011494746.1:1162672-1166471 GCF_000754665.1 Bison bison bison | reverse complement strand
ACTATGACCACCTTACTATGGTGGTAAAAGCTACCGGTGGCAGACACTGCATGCTGGCTGACCAGCCACCACTTCCAGTACTCTTCTCCCTCGCCTGCCACTACTGCAGAAGGTATAAAAGGTAAAAACTCACTTTCCTAGATGTCTTGGCAACTTTGTGTGGTCACACGACACAGTTTTACAAATAGGACACAAGGGAAAGTGTGCTGAATTTTTTTTTAATTCAGGTATAGTTGGTTTACAATATTGTGTTAATTGTCAGGTGTACAAATTAGTGATTCATTAATTTTTGCAGAT
This sequence comes from Bison bison bison, assembly GCF_000754665.1. Lineage (NCBI taxonomy): Eukaryota > Metazoa > Chordata > Mammalia > Artiodactyla > Bovidae > Bison > Bison bison. Next base: position 1,166,174 of record NW_011494746.1, on the reverse strand, counting down.
TATTTTCCATTAGAGGTTATTATAAGATACCAGGTGTTACTTCCCTGTGCAGTTCAGTATATCCTTTTTGCTTCTCTATTTTATATATAATATCCCATATCTCTTATTATCTCTTCCCCATTTCCTCTCCCCTTTGGTAACCACAAGTTTGTTTTCTATATCTGTAACTCTGTTTCTGTTTTGCATTTATATTTACTTATTTTTTAGATTCCACATATAAATGAAATCACTTGGTATATGTCTTTCTCTGACTTATTTCACTGAGCATGTTATTCTCTAGGTTCATCCACTTTGCTGCAAATGGCAGTATTTCATTTTCTCACAGCTGAGTGATATTCCATTATAGGCGTGTGTGTGTGTGTGTGTGTGTGTGTGTGTGTGGTGTGTGTGTATCACATCTTCTTGATACAGTCATCTGTTAGTGAGCACTTGGGTTGCTTCCATGTCTTGACTATTGTAAATAGTGCTGCTTTGAAGATTGGGGTTCATGAATCTTTTCAAATTAATGTTTTTGGTTTTCTGGGTATAAGCCCAGGAGTGGAATTGTTGGACCATATGGTAGTTCTATTTTTAATTTTTTAAGGAACCTCTGTACTGTTTTCCATATGGCTATAACAATTTACATGCCCATCAACAGTGTGCCCTTTTCTCCATACTCTCTCCAACATTTGTTACTTTTAGACTTTTTTGTGGTAGATATCCTGATAGGTTTGAGGTGATATCTCACTGTGGTTCTCACTGTGGTTTTCATTGCATTTCTCTAATAATTAGTGATGTTGAGCATCTTTTCATGTGCCTGTTCACCATCTGTATGTCATCTTTGAAAAACGTTTATTCAAGTCTTCTGCCCATTTTTTAATTGGATTGTTTGGGTTTTTTGATATTGAGTTGTATGAGCTGTTTGTATGTTTTGAATATTAACCCTTTGACAGCTGCATCATTTGCAAATATGCAAACCCATTCCTTGGGTTCTCTTTTCATTTTGTTGATGGTATCCTTTTCTGTGCAAAAGTTTTTAAGTTTAACTAGGTTCCATTAGTTTATTTTTGCTCTTAATTCTTTTGCTTTAGGAAACTGACCCAAGAAAATATTGCTATGATTTTTATCAAGGAGTGTCCCATCAATGTTCTCTTCTAGGAGTTTTATGGTTTTATGTCTTACATTTAAGTCTTTAAACCATTTTGAGTTTATCTTTATATATGGTATGAGGGAATGTAGTGTGCTGTATTTCATATTTCTCCTCCTCTGCTTTCCATTCTGGCACCTAAAAGTAACACTTGGCAGAACCACAGCTGCATTCCAGCCACAGGACAGAGATTCATAACTACGGATGGCAGACTGGCAAGATGAGAAAGAGCTTGGATCTATGATAACATACCTTTATCTTCATATTACCTATGAATTTCCTACTGTGGTGGCCAGCATCCCAATTGGCCCCCAGTGACCCTTAACTCCTGGCCTTCACAGCTTTGAGTAGTATCCTTCCACAAGGAATTAGGGCTGGCCTGTGTGATTAACAGAATAGAGCAGAGTGATGCTGTGTGACTTCTGATGCTGGATCATAAAAGGCATCTCAGCTTCTGCTTTGCTCTCTTGTATTGCTCACTGTGGGGAAAGCTAGCAGCCATCCTTTAAAGACATTCAGGGAGCTTTCTGGAGAGGCACATGTAGGGAGAAAATGCTTCCTGCCAACAGTCAGTACCAATTTACCAATCATGAAAGTGAACCACTTTGGAACTATATCCTCCAGCCCCAGTCAAGCCTTCAGATGACTACAGCCATGAGAGTTAACAGCAATCTGATCAAAGACCTTAAACCTGATTTACCCAGCCAAGTGACTCTTGAATTCTTGAACTATAGAAATCATGAGCAAGAATAAATTATTGTTATTGCTTAATCCATGAAACTTTAGGGATTATTTGTTTTGCAGAATTAAGTAACAGATACATCAGAATTCTTGTTATATAAGGGGAGTTTCAGCTCAGATGGTAAAGAATCTGCCTGCAATGCAGGAGACACAATTGTTATTTGGGTAACTTTTTATCATTTGAAGGACTGATGCTGGAACTCCATTACTTTGGCCACCTGATGTGAAGAACCAACCCGTTGGAAAAAACCCTAATGCTAGGAAAGATTGAAGGCGGGAGGAGAAGGGGACGACAGAGGATGAGATGGTTGGATGACATAACTGACGCAATGGACATGAGTTTGAGTAGGCTCCTGGAGTTGATGATGGACAGGGAGGCCTGGAGTGCTGCAGTCCACGGGGTCGCAAAGAGTTGGCTGTGACTAAACTGATCTGAAACAGTTCTAAGTGATAAACTACTCCTGGAAATTTCGTGTATGCTAATCCATCCTAAAAACTGCATTCAAAGCAATATCAAACCCAAAATGAGGTTTAATTTCAGTACCAGTATGAAGAATAAAATGGGAAAAATGAACCACATTTCAAGAAACCTAAACTCTAGCCCCAACTCTGTCATTATTAACCTATGACATTGGGCAAATCAACTGGAGATCCTTTTCTTCATTTGAATGATGAGGAAACTGGACTACATGATTTCTGTAGCTCCTTTTAACTCCTAAATTCTGACTCTGAGCTTTGAGTTCAATGGTTCAAAGAATTTGAAAAAGAATAAATACATGTATATATATAACGAAATCACTTTGCTGTACATCTGAAACTAACATAACATTGTTAATCAACCCTCCAATATAAAATTTTTTTTTAAATTTAAGGTTCATTGGTACTGTTTTCAGGGCTCTGATAACCTTTAAAGAGAAAATTTTACCTATTAAGTTAGTGTGCTAAGTCGCTTCAGTCGTGTCCGACTCTTAGCGACCCCATGGACTGCAGCCCACCAGGCTCCCCCGTCCCCAGGATTCTTCAGGCAAGAACACTGGAGTGGGTTGCCATTTCCTTCTCCAATGCATGAAAGTGAAAAGTGAAAGTGAAGTCGTTCAGTCGTGTCCGACTCTTAGCGGCCCCATGGACTGCAGCCTAACAGGCTCCTCCGTCCATGGGATTTTCCAGGCAAGAGTACTGGAGTGGGGTGCCATTGCCTTCTCCAATTAAGTTAGTGTAGTAATAGTAAATATTGAGGAAAATGCAATGTTACTGGCACTAACATACTATTGTTGGTGACAGAAATTGGTTTAATCCTCTTAGAAAGCAATTTGGTATTATGTCGGTGGGTTTCTTTTAAGCCAATATTCTAACGGAAAAAAAAATGATATTGTCATTTTAAAAGTGGAACATATAGTACCCTTACAAATAATGTTTAAGAGTTTATACTGATCAGATCAGATCAGTGGCTCAGTTGTGTCCGACTCTTTGCGACCCCATGAATCACAGCACGCCAGGCCTCCCTGTCCATCACCAACTCCCAGAGTTCACTCAGACTCACGTCCATCGAGTCAGTGATGCCATCCAGCCATCTCATCCTCTGTCATCCCCTTCTCCTCCTGCCCCCAATCCCTCCCAGCATCAGAGTCTTTTCCA
>NW_011494746.1:1161907-1162572 GCF_000754665.1 Bison bison bison | reverse complement strand
AGGTGGCCAAAGTACTGGAGTTTCAGCTTTAGCATCATTCCTTCCAAAGAAATCCCAGGGCTGATCTCCTTCAGAATGGACTGGTTGGATCTCCTTGCAGTCCAAGGGACTCTCAAGAGTCTTCTCCAACACCACACTTCAAAAGCATCAATTCTTCGGCGCTCAGCCTTCTTCACAGTCCAATTCTCACATCCATACATGACCACAGGAAAAACCATAGCCTTGACTAAACGAACCTTTGTTGGGAAAGTAATGTCTCTGCTTTTGAATATGCTCTCTAGGTTGGTCATAACTTTCCTTCCAAGGAGTAAGTGTCTTTTAATTTCATGGCTGCAGTCACCATCTGCAGTGATTTTGGAGCCCCAAAAAATAAAGTCTGACACTGTTTCCACTGTTTCCCCATCTATTTGCCATGAAGTGATGGGACCAGATGCCATGATGTTCGTTTTCTGAATGTTGAGCTTTAAGCCAACTTTTTCACTCTCCACTTTCACTTTCATCAAGAGGCTTTTGAGTTCCTCTTCACTTTCTGCCATAAGGGTGGTGTCATCTGCATATCTGAGGTTATTGATATTTCTCCTGGAAATCTTGATTCCAGCTTGTGTTTCTTCCAGTCCAGCGTTTCTCATGATATACTCTGCATATAAGTTAAATAAACAGGGTGA
>NW_011494746.1:1152619-1161807 GCF_000754665.1 Bison bison bison | reverse complement strand
CAGTTCTAACTGTTGCTTCCTGACCTGCATACAAATTTCTCAAGAGGCAGATCAGGTGGTCTGGTATTCCCATCTCTTTCAGAATTTTCCAGAGTTTATTGTGATCCACACAGTCAAAGGCTTTGGCATAGTCAATAAAGCAGAAATAGATGTTTTTCTGGAACTCTCTTGCTTTTTCTATGATCTAGCGGATGTTGGCAATTTGATCTCTGGTTCCTCTGCCTTTTCTAAAACCAGCTTGAACATCAGGAAGTTCACGGTTCACATATTGCTGAAGCCTGGCTTGGAGAATTTTGAGCATTACTTTACTAGCGTGTGAGATGAGAGAAATATATTTTCATACTAAGAAAAAGTTTAAGAAGAATAGAGATATCTCTTTTGATAGTCTTTGGATGGCGAAACTAGAGATTACTTTCCTCTCCATCTCCCACTGTTTTTATATTTTTCAAATTTTTCATCCATGGCTCATTTTTATAATTTTCAAGCCTGAATGAGAGCCTAGAGAAGGTAAAATGCAAAAGAATGAAAAAAATTCAAGAGGGTGACTTTGGGTTCATTAAATAAACCAAGATCTACTGTGGGTAGCTTGGTAGTTAATCAAGAGCAGATGTTGGCAGTAAGATAGGCCAAAGAAGAAGCAGTTTGATGAGGCTATGACTTGGAAAATTGGATTAGGAAATAATCGAACACATATGGCACAAACCCAAGAGGAATAGGAATATGGCAAATCCCAGGAGTCAAGGCCAATAGGAAGTAAAAAATGAAACAGAGAACAGAATATACAGACATAGCAATCACCTAAATAATAGGTGGACTAAGGAGACTAAAGTAAGCATTCAGTGTACGTATTGCTGTAGTATGCCTATTTTTAAAGATTTTTTAATGTGAACCATTTTTACATTCTTTATTGAATTTGTTGCAGTGTCGCTCCTTCTTCTTCTAGCTCTTGGTTTTTTGTTTTTGGGGATTTTTTTGGGGTTTTGGCCACAAAGCATGTGAGATCTTCACTCCATGACCAAGGATCAAACTCACATTCCCCTTATTGGAAGACAAAGTCTTAAGTACTGGACCACCAGGGAAGTCCCATGTAGTATGTGTATTTAAGTTAATCAATAGACCACAACATCACATATACAAAAAGCAAGGATTTTTTTTTGCAACATACAGTGGAGTATGAGCACTAGGTTATAAACAGTTTGGAATTAATATTTAGCATGGTTGTGGTTAGTTCTTCCTATAAATTTTTATATAATAATATCAGTTCTGCAGTTGGTGAGCTTAAGAAGAGATTGAACATTTTGTTTGGTACTTGCTTTCACTTTCTGGGCACTGAGATTAATCAGGAGATCAATAGTGAGCATGGGCAGTAACATCCCCAGAAAGTGTGTATGATCTCAAAGCATAACAGAGGGACTGTGTCAACTTAGTGAGGGCCTAGGAAGGAACTTATCTCTGAGATTTTTAGATTCAGACTTTTCCCCTCTGTATGTCTCCCCACTGAATTAAAATTAATTCATCAGTACAAAAACCTATAGGTTGAGTATCTTTAAGAAAATAGGACAGTACTTACAAGAGTTGTTTTGAAACTATAAATCAAAGCAACAGAGAAAAGTTCTCCCTTTGATATCGAGACTAGATGTAACCTGGAGACAGAGCAAAGCCAAAACAAATACAGTTTACTTAACACACAAGCGTATTTCTTCATACACAGTGCAGTGCTCTACAACATGATGAGTGTATGGTTCTTGCTTCATCGAACTGATTGATCCTCCATCCATTCTTTTTTTTCCCCCCATCCTCTAATTATCAGCCTTCCCTTTGGATTTGTCCTTGGATCCCCATCCTAACCTTTCTCCTGGGGACAGCTCATTAATATCCATGATAATGCATGAAAACTTACTGAGCACCAACTATGGACTAGGCACTATGCTATTCACCAGAACACACCAAGAACACATTGTCCATGAGCCAGAGAAAAACACTTGAGTAACAACAGTATAATGTGGTAAGTAGTACTGAGTGAAAGTTGCTCAGGCATGTCTGACTCTTTGTGACCCCCTTGGAATTCTCCAGGCCAGAATACTGGAATGGGTAGCCTATCCCCTCTCCAGGGGATCTTCCCAACCCAGGAATCAAACTGGGGTCTCCTGCATTGCAGGTGGATTCTTTACCAACTGAGGTATCAGGGAAGCCCATAATGTGGTAAGTGCCCTACTAAAGGTTCATGCAAATCATAGGAGCGAAAAAAAAAAAAAGAATGTGACTGACATCTGAGAAGTTTTCACAGAAGGAGATATTGCTAAAGGACGACCAAAATGTTCAATGGTGGATATGAAAATTTCAAGCTAAGGAGACAGTCCAAAGATATGGCATAACATGTTAAGGACAAGTTTGATGTGGAAGAACTTAGAGGAGTTCAAGGGGGTAGAAGGAAGTGAGGCCGGAGATAAAGTGAGTGCTATGGAGAGCTCTTCTAAGCACTGGTAATAAGTTTCAACTTTATTCTTTATGTATTGAAAGCCATTAAAAGCATTAAGCAAGAAGGAGACAAGATCATCTTTGTATTTTAAAATGATCCTTTTGGTAGCAATCTGGATGCTCCTTTGCTAAGACTCAAGCAAGTACAAAGTATTCCAATAATCCAGGTGAGAAATAATGGGAGCCTAAACTAAGAGAGGGGCAGTGGGAGATGAAGAGGAAGGACAGATTCAAGAGCACTGATCAGATCTGTAAGCAACAGAATGTAGGTGGGTAAAGAGAGGGATCAATAAAAGGCAAGTTTTTAACATAGCTAGTTCGATGTGATATCACTAAATGAGACAAAGAATATGAGGCAAGTATGATAGAGATAAGGCAAAGGATAAAAGGAAAATAATATCTACTTTGACATGATGAACTGAAGAGTTCACTGGGATATCTGCGGGCAGATATCCTGGGAACAGTTGAATACAAGAATGCAGAACTTAGAAATAATATGGGGAGTCAAAGCCACTGGCAAGTGACAGCTTCAGTGTTGAAAAGACATCCAGGAAATATAGGATGAAAAGTATCTAATTGTCTAGATAGTCCCATTTTTCTCTGATACTCTGTTAGAAAATCTATGTCCTCTTTGTTCATTTCCAGACTTTTCCATTTGGACATCCTACCATCACCACAAACATGAGTGAATCTAAAATGGTTGAATATTGGAATTATGTATATTTCCACCTTAGTAATTAGCATTTCACAACTGGATTACCGCAGCAGTTTCCAGGCTTCCTTATCATGCAGCTCACTACTTTACAATTTATATTGCCAGATATTTCTTACCCTTTCCTCACATATCATTTCCCTGCTCAAAATCCTTTATCGGTGTCCTGTTAATCACTGCAGCCAAGCGGAGCCCCACATTCAGTCTCTGTCACTTCTCAGCATTATTCTTCTTACAGGACTAGGCTCCTCAAGTACCCCAGTGTTCACTGCATCCTTGATTCATGCTGTACCCCTATTTCCTCTTCTCAGCTTATCCAAATCCCATTGAACATTTCAAGCAGTATTTCTCAACTTTTTGACCATTTCTCTTCAATAAAGCTAACTCAAAACACTGTTTCATCCTTGTCCACTTCCACTAGAGAGGCTGGAAAAGTTCAGTACTTGTTTTCTGAGCCTTCCTTGGAACTAGGAGAGACCAGGTGACACAGTTCTAGCCAATGGTGCTGCTCCCTTCTCCTTCTTGCCTTGAAAATGAGCACAGGTACCCAGAACTGCAGCAACCATCATGGGCTCATAAACAAACAAGGCAGCCTGTTTAGTCTTACAGCCTGGAAAAACACAAATTGCAAGGTCCTTGATTCCATTCCTTATGTCACACCAGGCCACAATTGCCTACCTCTGGCCTTAAATTAGGTGAGAAAATAAGCACCCAATTGTTTAGGCTACAATTGACTGTCTTTGTTTTTTGCTGCAGAAAAAACTTCCAAATTGATATACATGGCATACTTCCATTATTTATTTTCAAACAATAAGATACTCTTAATAGCTAATATTAATAAATTCATGAGTGTTTTTATGTGCAAAAACTCACTTGACAGTTCCAACACATATCTAGTAAACTGTCAGCTTAGATATGTAGACACTCATATCTTCCACCAGTTACAGCTTTGTGTAGAAACTATCCTCGCTGAAGTTCAGAGAGGCTAGGAGAAGCAATAATTAAAATGCTTATATTAGTTAAAGGGAGAGTTTCAGTTCTTCAATTGCAATGTGTTTAAGTTATTCTGTAAGCATTTAGTTCTCCTTTACTGCAACTAAAAAGAGAGTTCTAAATTACTGAATTATATATATATATATATAGTTACATTTTGCTTTCCCACTAAAGAGAGATGGGTGACCCCTCACAGAAGAGCACTGAAGTATCCCTGTGTCCTGATGTGGACAAAGGATCATTCCATGCTCTGGTAGGCATCCTCTAAGGAGGCCCTCAGTGTTCCCCACCTCATGGCATTTACAGCCCTGTTTAACTGGCTCACATAGAGTGGGGCTTGGATTTAGGGGCCATGTCATATGGTAACTCTATGTTTACCATTTTGAGGAACTGCCAAACTGTCACACCACAGTGGCTACAGCATTTGACATGCCAGATAAACTACTCTTTTTTCTCTAGAGCAAAAGACAAATTATTTAACCTGAGTTTCCCATGAATTATAAGAAAGAAAGAAAGAAAGTGAAGTCGCTCAGTCGTGTCCGACTCTTTGTGACCCCATGGACTGTAGCCTACCAGGCTCCTCCCTCCATGGGATTCTCCAGGCAAGAGTACTGGAGTGGGTTGCCATTTCCTCCTCCAGGGGATCTTCCAAACCCAGGGATCAAACCCAGGTCTCCCACATTGCAGGCTGATTCTTTACCATCAGAGCCACCAGGGAAGTCTCTTTCACAGTAATAGACTACAGAGAGGTTGTCATTGTTCAATGGTCATAATTTCTGAACTGAGACTTTAATGAAAAATTATTCAAATATCAGTTTACTATAGTAAGTTATGGTAAGGATACCAGTATCCTCAGGGAAAGCTTTAAGAAATAAACACTTATTTTATAAATGCAGAACAAAAAAGTAAAATTCTCTGTTCTCTCTAAATTGGCACCTCACTTCTGATTTTGTTCTTTAAAAGTAAGTCGTCAATTTAATCAGTGATCAAGAATATCAAATTTGATGAAATACTAAGCACATTAATCTAATCATATTCCTGTATTTCGAATGTCAATTGTTTAAATATATTAACAGCAATTTTTTATTTCTCAAACACATTAACCTCTAGAATTCACCCCAGAAGATTTGCAGAGATTTTTTAAAAAGTAGTTCTTTAGCTTTCTGCAGTAATGAATGTGCCTTGAATCAATCATTCAACACAAAAAAAGTCAAACTTTTTTTCCCTCTATATTTCAGTGGTGTACAGAATAACACATCCTTATGAGGAAGTGCTCTACACTTGTTCACTCTCTGGAATTTTTTCTGTTGTATTTGTAACTCAGTATACATTCATTCTTAGAAAATGTGATATGGCACAGAAAAGGAAACACTGGTATATATCCATTGTGATCCTGCGATAACAAAAAAAATGTCTGCATATAAAGCTGGATCCAGTGTCATAGCAGTCATTTTGGTTACTGTGTTTCCTGTACCAACTGCTGTCTTTTTCCAGCTGAAAATTATGTTGGCTGAGAGCCATGCCACAGAACCTCCACCCTGAGGAGTGACTCAGATAATTAGACAAAAGCATGTAAACCTCTCCAGGATTTTTTCAGACTTCTCTCTTGACATTCCTTCCTCTTAGGCATAGATTTGGTGACTACACATTTTGTGTAGTTGAAAGGAAAAAACTACCACCATTCATAAACCTACAATGCCTGTTCTCAATCATCATCTTTGAAAAGATATTAATACAACAAATAGTTGGCTCCGCAGTATCTTGAGAAAGTCTTTGTTCACTGAATATTTTTTATGTACAGTATAATTTTTCAAACTTACTATGGATAATTTCAAACATTCAATTGAACACCCATGTACCCATTCACTCAACTTCAACAGTTAGCAACTCATAGTCCATATAGTTTCACCTATAAGTTCAGTTCAGTTGCTGAGTAGTGTCCAACTCTTTGCGACCCCATGAATCGCAGCACGCCAGGCCCCCCTGCCCATCACCAACTCCTGAAGTCCACCCAAACCCATGTCCATTGAGTTGGTGATGCCATCCAACCATCTCATCCTCTGTCATCCCCTTCTCCTCCTGCCCTCAATCTTTCCCAGCATCAGGGTCTTTTCATATGAGTCAGCTCTTCGCATCAGGTTGCCAAAATATTGTAAACCCACTCCTTATTCCCAGATTATTTTAAGACAAATCCAAGATACGTAATTTCATCATTAAGTACTTCAAGGCTAGCATAAGTCTTGAATTTTATTTCTGCTTTCATTTTTTTTTTATGATTAAGTTAGAGGGAAGAAAGAAAATAGAACTAACATCTACTGAGTGCTTCCCATGCCACATGTTATGCAAGAGACTTTCTCCTAAATTACCACTTTTAATGATAAAACCCTGCTGGGTGAACATTACCAGTCCCATGTTTAGAAAAAGAAGCAAAGAGAGAAATTTTCCAATGTCACTTAACTATTGAGTAGCAGGGCTTGGGTTCAAACCTAGGTCTGACTCAAAACGTTATGCTGTTTCCCCAAATTGACCCTGTCAGGTAGGGTCCTAAAATGCCGGTGGAAAGGTAGGAGTTGTCTTAGACAACCTTTTTGAGGAGGAGGCACCTCTTCCGTCTTCAGCCCTCCCTCCGTGCTATGAATGATATCCCAACATCATACACAGGATGTTTCCAGAGTCTAATTCTGTACTCTAGTATTTCTAACACTTATGCAGAAGTCACAGTTTGCTCAGTCACTATTTTGATGCTCAGGAAAGCGACATGGACTCTGATGTACACCAGTAGGCAACATACTTCAGGGTTTATTAGGAAGGGATGTGCACTAAGAAAAAAACACAAACAACAACAACAAAAAATCCCTACCGCCTAGAAATCGCCATAAGTATAGAAAAATAAATATTAACATGTCTAAGCACATGGAAACAAAAACCCTGTCAACAATACTAGAAGGAAGATTAGTTACCCAGGATATAATTTGGAAAATTTTCCATGCTAGTCTAAAATCTATGCTCCAAAAATAAATAAATTTTTAATTAATAAAACCTATACTCCAATGAGATTTCCAACAAATAAGACTACCTGTTAGCATTTATTTAAAATATTTTTTCCAAGATGTCCCTATTACATTATTACACTAAGTAAAGGAAAAAAAAAAAAAGAATCAATATGTGATATTTTGTTGTGTAACTTGTTTGTCTCAACGACAAAAAAAATTAAGATTCCTCAAATAAGTTTCTAAATACTAGGTTCTTGTGTGAAATACATTGACTATCTTAAATCAAGTATTATCTATGAATTGGAGAGAATAAAAAATATAAATCGATCTTATAAAAAAGAATTCAAATCATAGATATGCAATCAACCACAAAAGGCTAAGAATTTTTCATATACCAGTACTACTGTTTACTTTGCCATACTTACCTATCTTTATCCTCAAACTTGATCTTTACAGTTCAGATTTTTTTAATTTCAAAAATAAGCCATAATACAATGTGTTCATTTCAGATATAGACTTAAGGTTCCTAAGGAACAATTCATGGTCTAGGAAAAACCTCGAGTGTATCAAATGAAAATACAATGTGTCAATAGCTACCAGTGTCTCAGGTTTGCCCTGTTAAGTCTACAAATGAGTCATTAGGTAGTAACCTCAAAAATCTTGCTTTAAAAGTAGTTTAAGAATCACTCTTGGTTACCTTGAGCTAAATATAAATACAAAGATACTGACTGACTTAACACTTTACTACCAGATCACTACGTATTTTTTTTTAGTTTGAGGTATTAACTACTATTTTTGATACCAGTGAATGTGTTGGAAAAATGAATGAATCCCAAATACTAATAATAAAAGAGTTATTTTTTTAAAACTTCTATTTTAAATTTACTTAAAGCATGGAAGCAGATTTTTTTAAATAATTCAACATTAAGTTCTCAAAGTCAAAGCCTCAGAAAAAGGAAAGTTATGGTTCATAGCCACTGACTCATTTCCTTAGATGATTCAACCTCCTGGCTTTAACAGTGCCTTGCCCTCCCCTCCCCCTTCCACTTTTAATTCAGTACTGGGGGAAAATAAACCTCTACCACTAAACAGCTAGCTCTCCTGTGCTAACACATCATAATCTTTTAAGTAAACTAAGTCTCTCTACAAGCTTTTATATACTTTTGATATTAAAGTCCTATTATATAATTAACAGTGGCTCAAAGATACTACGTTGATTTTTCCAAAAGTTACTGAAAAAATGCAGAGGTGTTTTTTCCACCTCTTAAATATGTCACTGGCACAAAGATGATTTCATTAAAATGTGCATCTTTCTGCTACCCTGCATAAACCCTTGAAAAGAAGCCTGGGCTTCATCTCACTTCTCCATGTATTCTTTAAATATTTATATACCTCAAATGTTGAGTTCCTGATGAATAACATGTTCATGAGCTTAGCTAATACAAAGTAGAGACCCACAAAGACAGATGAAGAGAATTAATACAAATACACCCAAGGCACGTCTACACACGCCCAGAACTCCTGGCCAAATTCACAGCAGAAACCAATACATCTGGCTCCTCCTTCCCAAGTAAGGGCAAGACTAGCCAGCCACACAGAGTTCAGAAACCATGTGTACTGATGCTGCTCCTGAAAAACAACAAACCATCCCCTAATCAGAGGCATATAGAGGTATGTAGTTCAAACCAAGTTGAAAGAAAAAGTGAAAGTCACTGTCACTCAGTCATGTCCAACTCTTTGGGACCCAGGATTTTCCAGACCAGAATACTGGAGTGGACAGCCTATCCCTTCTCCAGGGGATCTTCCTGACCCAGGAATCAAACCCAGGTCTCCCACATTGCAGGCGGATTCTTTATTAGCTGAGCCACAAGGGAAGCCCAAGAATACTGAGTGGGTAGCCTATCCCTTTTCCAGGGGATCTTCCTGACCAGGAATTGAATGGGGTCTCCTTCACTGCAGGCAGATTCTTTATCAACTGAGCTATCAGGGAAAACAAGTTGGGGTCACCTTAT
>NW_011494746.1:1150832-1152519 GCF_000754665.1 Bison bison bison | reverse complement strand
TACCCCAAAGCCTTTTTTGTCAACCAGGCCCGCAGGTGATAGTGGATATATAAAGAAGAATGTTTGGGAGTTATTTAAAATTGCCAACTTTTTCACTCTTTGGAGGGAAGTACCCTGCTTATACACTTCCAACAATCCCTGCCCTTCCAAAAGTTGTTTTGCCTCCAGGAGCATCCACAAGTCCCTGATAAGTTGGATTAATGATGGACAGATCTCCTGGATGACTGACACCAGGTTTTACTGGATTCCATGTTGGGAAAAAAAAAAAAAAAGAAAATTATTGCAGTTTGTTAGAACCTTCCCCTCCTAAAGCCTATTGCTTTGAAGTCAATAAGACCTGAGTGTGAATGTAGGCTCTCCCATTTATTTATTTATTTATTTATTTATTTATTTTTAGGCTGTCCCATTTAATAGCTGTGGTATCATGGGCAAATTGCTTGAATTTTGTACGGTAAGTTTCTTACCTGTAAAATGAAAGATAACACCACCTATGTTGCTAGTCTGTTGTGAGGATAACATTTAAAGTCTGTTGCACACTGGCAGGCACACAATAACCATTCAGTAATGTGTAAGTCAATAAAATTATTTAGTACTATACTCCAATTTTTCATCCTGTAGGATTTTAACCTCTAACTCCTAAATCATTGCAGAAGAAATACCATGAAATTCAGAACTGATTCTGACAGGCAGTATTGTCAATTTGCAAATCTTTTTTTTTTTTTTTTTAATAATTTTTAAAATTTATTTTGGCTGTGCTGGGTCTTCATTGCTGCTCTGGGTTTTCTCTAGTTGCAGGGAGCAGGGGCTGCTCATTGCAGTGGCTTCTCTTGCCGTGCACAGGCTCTAGGGCACATGAGCTTTAGGAGTTGTGGTGCACCGGCTTAGTTGCTCCATAGCATGTGGGATCTTCTCAGACTAGCGATCGAACCTGTGTTTCCTGCATTGGCAGGCAGATTCTTTATCACTGAGTCACCAGGGAATCCCGCAAATCTTAAGCTTCCTAATAAAGTGGTAACTATATTTTAGTTAAATTGGGATTAGGTCAATCATTATGTCTACAAATTAGAAACTCTTTTAAATTTCACTCCATGGCCATATAATTGCCAAATACAAATACATTTTGCACCTAGTCTCAGCTACATCACTAATTGCTATGGTTTCCTGGACAAGTCAGAGCCACCATGGCTTACTTTCCACATTTCTGAGATTGGGATACCACCATCACATTTGTAATTACACTGGGACTATAACTACCTGGGCATGGTCACTGCATTTCCAAGGAGAGAGCTCCAACTAAGCTAAAAAAAAAAAAAAGTATCTTACAGGAGTTAAGGTTTTCCCTGATAGCTCAGTTGGTAAAAAATCTGCCTTCAATGCAGGAGACCCTGGTTCAATTCCTGGGTCAGGAAGATCCCCTGGAGAAGGGATAGGCTATCCACTCCAGTATTCTGGCCTGGAGAATTCCATGGACTGTATAGTCCATGGGGTCACTAAAAATCAGACATGACTGATTGACTTTCACTTTCACAGGAATTAAGGTGAATGTTTTTCAAATGGTTCCTTTTTTCAATTTTACTTTCCCTCTAGGAAACAGGTGGTAGGGAGTGCATGTTCTCCATTCCCTACTCCACCGTTAATAATCAAGACCTGCTGCTGCTGCTGTGGCTGCTAAGTCACTTCAGTCGTG
>NW_011494746.1:1139502-1150732 GCF_000754665.1 Bison bison bison | reverse complement strand
ATAGCAGCCCACCAGGCTCCCCGTCCCTGGGATTCTCCAGGCAAGAACACTGGAGTGGGTTGCCATTTCCTTCTCCAATGCATGAAAGTGAAAAGTGAAAGTGAAGTCGCTCAGTTGTGTCTGACTCTTATCGATCCCATGGACTGCAGCCCATCAGGCTCCTCCGTCCATGGAATTTTCCAGGCAAGAGTACTGGAGTGGGGTGCCATTGCCTTCTCCGAATCAAGACCTACCTACCTAAATAATGTTTTGAAAATTAAATGACCCTCTTGTATTAAAGTGTTATCATCCCTTCATCTCCAGCTTCTTGGAACACTTCTATTAGCAGCTTCTCTACTATCTCCTGTCTTTTTCATTGCAAACTAGTTTCTGACCACTTCACTCAAATTTATCTAAGGAAGATTTCAATGACTTTTAATGTCAATTCTAAAGAAGTCATTCTGAACTTCAAAATTCTTGATCTCCCTGTAGGATATGATGTCATTGATATTCTGACCCATGTCTTCTAAGTCTTCTCTGTTAACACCCTCTTCTTCTAACCATCCCTTAAACATTGGTGGTCCCCAGGGAGGTGTTCTATTCTCTGCCCTTTATTCTTCTTACTCCAAGGAAATCTCACTAGCATCTTTGGCTTGAAAAATCACTTACAAGCTAATTCCTAAACTTCTATCTGTAATCTAGATGTCTCCTAACCTAGCTGGATGTAGACTGGACATCTTCATGTAAATGTCCATACCATCAGATCAGATCAGATCAGTCGCTCAGTCGTGTCCGACTCTTTGCGACCCCATGAATCGCAGCACGCCAGGCCTCCCTGTCCATCACCAACTCCCGGAGTTCACTCAGACTCACGTCCATAGAGTCAGTGATGCCATCCAACCATCTCATCCTCTGTCGTCCCCTTCTCCTCCTGCCCCCAATCCCTCCCAGCATCAGAGTCTTTTCCAATGAGTCAACTCTTCGCGTGAGGTGGCCAAAGTACTGGAGTTTCAGCTTTAGCATCATTCCTTCCAAAGAAAACCCAGGGCTGATCTCCTTCAGAATGGACTGGTTGGATCTCCTTGCAGTCCAAGGGACTCTCAAGAGTCTTCTCCAACTTGCTGTCAAATCTGGGTATGTCATCTCCTTCCTCCCCTTAAACTTGTTCTTTTCCAGCTATACTTTTACAAATATAAAACTTTCATTAGCAGTCACTTATGCAAAATTTCCCTCTTCTTCCTCTCATTTGGTTGACCCAAACTCATTTATTCTGTCTCTAAAATAGGGTATCCCAAACTACAGTCCTTGGGACCCTTGTCTGTTTGCTGTGGTTTTTTTGTTTGTTTTTGTTTTAATATCGGGGTGTGGGATCAAATGAGTTTGGGAAATGCTGGGTTAAGGCAGGACTTCTAAGAATCTTCAATATACTGCTAAAGAGTCTTGGGAATCCCAAATGCAGATACAATCTGAAGCGTTTCCCAAATAACTTGGAAGCCTTTTTCTCCAAGGATTATCTTCTGTGGTCAGTGTACCAGAGAACATACTTTACAAAATGCCATTCAAGGATTTCTCAAATGGATCCTCTCCTCTACACCATCATAGCCACTGCTTCAACTAGGAAATTCTATCTCACCTAGTCTATACAGTAGATTTCCGGCCTAGGAGCTTTATTCATCTTTTATACTGTATTTCATGAGCTCCCTACAGTGTAAATTTTAGGTAGTTTCGTGCTTAAAAATCTCACAGCTTTTTCCTAGTACCCAAATTATAGAATCCAAAGTTCCTCAAAAAACCAAAGGCACTTCATGATCCATCCCCTCATCATCTTTTCATCTTCATCTCACACCAGTCCACGCTATGCTCCAGGCCTAACAAACCATAAATTCCAGAGAGTGGTGGTAACACTTTTTGAGTTTTACACATAACTATTCTGCCTAAAATGTCAACCAGCTTTTGCTTAGCTGAGTAATTGCTATTTGTCCTTTAAAACTCACCTCAGATGGTCCTCTTCTTCTGAAGCCTCCCATTCCCCAGTCAGAGGAAGGTGCCTCACTGGTGTACAGTCAATGAGTCGTCTACCATAACACATCTTTGTAATTTACTGTGTATATTTATTTTCAACTGAACTGTGACCTTCTTGAAGATTAAAGACATTTATTTATTCCAGCTATGGAGCCTAGTGCAGTGCCTGGAACCTAGTAGATGAACGCTTGGTTAATAAATGCATCAATATATACATTATCTTTTAGCTCTTTCAATATTATTTCTTTCTGAAAACTCATTTAAATGTATAAAGTATGGGTTTTATCCTTGGAACTTTAGTTTGGGACCTAGAAAGATATTTGGCAACTTCGGTTAAGGGCCAGATCGTAAAGGCCTTGTGCGCCATATGGTCTCTGCCCTAACTACTCAACTCTGCTGTCGCTGTGCAAAAGCAGCCATAGACTGTACACAAATAAATGACCATGATTATGTTTCAATAAAACTTTATTTACAAAAGCAGGCAGTGGGCCAGATTTGACTTGTGGACATTGGTTGCCAGTCCCTGGCTGAGAGAGCTTATCCTATCTCAATGATCCTTAACTGGTACCCTCAAATAAATTTATTGAAATTATAAGCACGGTATCAGGAAGAAATAACTACACTCTAAAAATGAACTGTCCAGTACAGTAGCCACTAACCACATGAGGTCATTGAGTAAAGGAATGTAGCTAGTCTTAAATGAGATGTGCTTTAAGTATACAGTATTGCATACTCTTAGATTTTGAGGATTTTGTGTGAAACAAAGGTGAAACTGTCTTAGTAACAATTATTTTATAGTAGTGACATTGAAATAATATATTTGATATATTTGAGTTAAACATATTGCTAAAATTGATTTCACTGTTTATTTTTACTTTTTAAAATGTGACAACTAAAATATTTTAAATCATATATGTGGCTTGCAATATATTTATATTGGACAGCACTGCTCTAAGAGAGAATAATTATAAGAGTATGCCTAACAGATTCAACCTCTTTTCATTCAAATTATAAATGAGACACTTTACCCGATTATCAAACTTTCTATTCAAAGCTGCTGTATATCCTGCTTTCTATCAATGATGCTATCATTATCTTTTACGTAAATTCTCCCTCCACATTAACATATGCGTAAAGTGGCAGATAAATATAGGTCAGCCAGTTAAATTGGAGTTTCAGATAAACAACAATTTTTAGTATATAATTTTAGTATATGGTTTGGGATTATTTGTACTGAAAATTAATGTTTGTGTGAAATTGAAATTTAACTCAGTGTCCTGTATTTTTATTTGCTAAATCTGGCACTCCTAGTCAGACAAGTCTATTCGCTATCTCCCAAATACTACACATAGATTACTACCCTTGCTTACCTATTTTAACTGAGATAATCAATTCACTTACAACAGTGCTTAGCACACAATAAGCTTGAAGTAAGTACTAATATTGTTATCCCTCTGACTTTGTGGGTCCAGTACAAAATATAACCTCTCTCCTAAATCTAGTATTTGATAAAGTATTTCATTACTTACTTTGAACATTTCATATGTGTCTTATCTAGCCTTAAATTTCCATCTCATATAGAAATTACTGAGAAATAAAATAGGATTGTTAAATAAGGCATATTGCAACTTTTTATCAACGTTTACTCTTAAGTTCAAGCTTAAATTCCTAAGTACATGAATAAAGTGCCCTTGATGACCCTGGACTCTAGGCTCTTGCTGTCAGAGGATACAGTGTTCAATAAACCTCACTTACAAAATGTGAGGTTACAAAAAGCAAGAAATTCATGTATTAGTACCTGAAATGTCCATAGTTATAAATTTAGGAAGTAAAGACAATATAAATTGTACACTCTGAATTTTCTAAAACTTTCTTAAATCAGGAGTCTATATATAAATAATTGTATGATAATCAGCTCATTGAAATGTTTACCTATTTTTCACAATGATCTGTAAAATTCACAATCCAGGAAGTGGTCACATGTTTTTACAGAAAAAAATTTTTTCTCAGTTGGAGTTTAATACAATACTATGTTCGCCACTATACAGAAGACTCAAATTATATAGGGACTGAAAGTCTGTTGATGACCAAATAAAATTATGGGATATTCCTCAGAATAAGCTTTCTGTAAACACACACAAAATTTTAGGTACATTATTAACCAGTGGTTCACCTCAGTTATATTCTCAGGACAGTATAGACTATCTGAGTCCAAAGTCTGTCTCTGCTACTTATTAACATATGCTATCTAGTTGGTGATGGACAGGGAGGCCTGGCATGGTGTAGTCCATGGGGTCGCAGAGTTGGACAGCACTGAGCGACTGAACTGAACTGAACTGATCTAATCCTCAGTTTTCTCAGCTATAAAACGGGAGCTTTTTCTGCCAAGGCGTTGTGAGGATTAAGAAGATATGCATGAAATGCTTAGAACAATGCCTGGCACATGGCAAACATTCAAAAAATGCTAACTCTTATTATTCTTAGAATGTTTTCCAATTTGATTTCTTCGTGCCCCTCTAGCTCCAATTTAGGACTTATTCACAAAACTAATTTTTAGAAATAAAGATCTGGAGGAGAGAAAACACTTTGCTGTATTAGAACAAATTTCAAAAGTCCTGATCCTTGCTTCTTTAACTCCTTTAACAAATTTGGCTTTTGCCCTTACATCCTATGACTTTCTGAGGCCAGTGTAATGGGAAACAGCTTTCATGCTTATGACTAGCCAGTTTCACATAGACCCTTCTATGAACAAGAAGTATTTTTATTTGTTAAAGCTCCCTTGTAAATATCCTTCGTAAAACTTACTTCTATAACTCCTAAATCATTTTAGGTTCTCTTTTAAGATAGTTAGGAATTCCCACATCCTACTATGTATATAGTATGGAACAATTTTTCTATGCAAGTAATAATTCACATGTAAATTATTTTTCCTAATTTATATTGATTAGAGGAATAGTGTTGTGGTCCGTGAACAGTACAATAAGAAACCAAATACCATGCATTATATTATTTTCCAAGTCCAAATAAAACACTTCCTCTTACAAAGTTTCATAATTAAAAATACTGGATTCAGTACTTGATTAAAATAATACCAACTGAATAAAAGCCACAGTTCAATGATGTTATCAAACTATTCTAAACTAATCCAGGTTACCTGGAGGAAAGGCGCTTTGTACGAAAAGCATGCTTAACTTATATCCAAAGACCAATAAAACGACCATAAAAATAAGAGGAATATTTTTTAATGAAATGATTCATGAAATTTTTAAGAATATGAAAACTGATACTGAAAAACTATGGATTTCACACACTCATCCAGCAAGAAAAGAACCCTGGTTAGACTACTCAAATACAAGTCTCAAAGATCACTACATGTTCGTATGTGGTAAATTACATGTGCCACTGTTTCCTAAAGTTTTGATTAGACTCATTTAACAATGGTCTTTTGAGGGGTTTGCTTTATAGTTTGGTAATGTTTTTAAAATTGGGCTTTAGGGAATTCCTTCGTGGTTCAGTGATTAGGACTCCATGTTTTCACTGCCGAGGGCATGTGTTTAGTCCCTACTTAGAGAACCAAGATCCCACAAGCCTCGAAGTGTGGTCAAAAAAAACAGGGCTTTAGATCTGGGGTCAACAAACATTGTCAATCAAGGGCCAGATAAGTAAATATTGCAGGCTTTTCAGGATACTGTCTCTGTCACATATTCTCATTTGGTTTTTTTGATCAGTCTTTTAAGATGCTTTAAAATAGAAAACATTCTTAGCTCTTAGCTTAGTCTCTATAAAAACAAGAGTAACTACATTTGCCCTTGGCCAGTTTCCCCACCCTTGTTTTACACTATACATATTATCTTTTTGCTACTATGTCAATTTCATTGATATTAATTTTTCTGCCTTCAAATATTTGTTCAAATGTCACCTTCTCAATGAGTACTTCTCTGGATACATGCCTACCTGTTCCCTATGTGTGTATATATATATGTGTGTGTATATATATATATAAAACATACTATGTAATACATAGTATATCACCTAACATTTTTATCATTCCTACCTCCCAACACCAATATAAATTCCATAAAGGAGATTTTTGTCCACTGATATATATTTTTTTCTTCATTGTCCCTAGAACAGTGCCAAGCACATCAGTGGGCTCTCAGTAAGTAAACTTACACACTTAGAAAAACCATGGAGGAAATACACAGTTGATCCTAGAACAAGTTGGAGGTTAGGAACGCCAACCGTCTGTGCAATGGAAAATCCAAATCTTCGCATAATATTGTAGTTGCACAGTATCTGCTGATTCAACCAACTCCAGATTATGTAATACTGTAGTATTTACTATTGGAAAAAAAATCCATGTATAAGTGGACCCACTCATATCCAAACAGTTCAAATCCATGTTATTCAGGGCCAACTGTATATCCAAATGAAGACAGGAGAAAAGGTATCCAAGAAGACTGACAAATACTTTTTTAAACATTGTTTCCGGCAGTCATAAAACATTTTAAAATTCAAAAGTATTTTCTTACTGCCAACGAAAGTAAGGTTATTTCTAGACTAATTCCTGGAAGTTTACCATTACTTTGGCTTATTTAACAAATTTCAGTTGTTATTTCTAAACCCCTCTATTCCGCCTCTTTGACCTCACCTCTATGTATTCCCTGCCCATTCAACTCACTTATCTAGTCTGGCAACTTTGAAGTTTAGTAAAGCAGGGAGAGAAAAGTTACTTTGCCTCATTTATCACTCCATCTCCCAACATTCCCTTTCTGTAAACTTCATAATATTGTAATCTTTCCTACTTTGTCTTTACCATTCAATATAAACAAAGCAAAAGGAGATTCTAGTGAATATTATATTCCAAACACATTATACTCAGTGATTAATTATTTCTAGTTGCTGTATACGGTTTTACAATTCTTACCTCTAAGGAAAAATCTGCCTTACCACCACCCATATATATACTCGGCAAGGTAAAGAGGAAATAACTTTGGGAATTCAGTAAACTTCACCACCATTCAGATTACAGCTATAATATTTCTAAGCTTATATTAAAACATAAAAACTAAAATAAAATATCCTCTACCACTATCTCTGATACTTGATAGCCATTAATAATATTAATGTGGGAGTTAAATTATACTAGAGATCAAAGATATTCTAAACAAACTACTAAGTTAATAGTAAAATACTACTATTCCTTGCTAAGAAGGAATGCCCACACAAAAAAGATGTTTTTAAAAACCCTTTATATGTTATTCTTCATCTATTTTATTTTCTAAAGGGCTACAATTCTGCCATGCTTATAAGACATGCAGGCTTGGTTTTTAAAAGACAAACTTTCTAAAATCCAAGTCAATTGTCAAGGATTAAAACTATGCTGTAGGTCAATTCTTCGAGCGACACAATTCTGTTCTAAAAAAAAAAGCAGCATAATAAAAACTGCTATAGAACTTTCACTTTCTAAATTTTTCAACTGTTTTTGTGTCCTAAAAGTTATCATAAATTCAGATTAAATTTGGTGGAACTAAATCAGCACAAAATTTCCTTGATAGCCAGAATCACAAGAACCAAACTGATTCTTTTTCTTCTTACAAAGGCTAAATGACTCCCCAATTAAGTCACTTTGTACCATATATCCCTGGAGAAAAACATGGCCCAACACACCACACGTCCCACTTAATCTAGTTCAAACGAGTAACATAACGTGAGAAACTGCACTGTGTAATTCCTTTATTTTCTGCATATTAGTGCTTTACCAACACTACAACCATAAAGAACACAATTCCAAGTACTGTACTTTTTAGTTTGGGGAGATCACAGTCTACAGACTCATTTACTTATTATTAGACAAGATTAACCCCATTCAACTTACTGCAGTTTTTAAATGCACATAAAAATACAGAAATTGATGCAATTAAACAAAATCTTCAGGATCTTATTTCTTAAATTCTTAGATTGTAATTTTTTTCTGCAGGCTTAATTACCGGTCCCCATGACCACCAATGGTTATGGCTCAATTTAACTACACCAATTTATCAACCTTTTATATCCTTAAAGATAACGTAAGTGAAAATCACAATTTCTTATCAAAAGATTTAGGGTTTTCCAAATTTCAGATATTTGCTTCCCCTCCTCCCCCCACCTTAAGACATTTCAAATAAACTAAAAATAACCACATCTCACCTGCAACATTCCTTAGCAATCACTTGATGTATAAAATTTTAACTATGCCCCCAGTTATTTTAAGACACAAAAATGGCTGCCTACCAATCTGTCTTGTCACAAGTTAGAAATACTACATTTAAGAATTAACATGAGGGTTTCAAGTTTCCTCCAGTTTAGGCATTTATACCTTTGTGCTTGTCGCTTCAGGATGTTACTGTAACATTGATATTTGTATAACCCATGTTTATGTACCTTATATGTAATCATTTAACACACTAGTAATTAAATGTATGATGGAGCTTTGGGAATTTTAAAAGCAACGAAAATGTTCTTAGATGTGTGTCAGCTTCATTTCCAGAGATACTTCTACTAAAGTGAAACTGAGAACTTGATACTTTAGTTGCATTTTGAATTCAAAAATCCCTCTGCACCATTAGGAGCCTACAACATAGCACCTTTTCTCATCTGCTTTAAGTAAAACGTTTGTCAAGAGTTTTACTTTGAAGAGTTAATTTTCTATAGCCTTGTATTTCTCATACATCTTTGGTAAAAGCTCCATTATACAATATGGCCAAAGCATGAAGGACCAATACTGTCCAATCATATACCATGATATCCCGTTCAATTTTTGTTTTCAGACACCCTCATAAACAAAACCCACTTCACCTTTTCCTGTAAACTGCATTTGCAGTCTACATTTCTGAAATTCCCTAAGTTTTAATTCCTTGAGGATCTCTACAATTAATCCTTAAGGCTATATAAGAACCAGATGCTGCTACACTATTCTGTATCAAGCATTAACATTTGGTTCAAAGTATTATCATAGTGGTCTCAATAATCTAGTTACTGGTCCTAACCAGCTAAGCAAGTAATCTTGTTAAGATCTGGGTATCACCAGCAAGCACACTGCTTACACTTGAAGAAAATAAGTTTACATTCATTGTCATCTGTAGGTTCTTCTTCTACATCCTACTTCCCCTTTGTCATTCCTCAAGTCTACACATCATTCATTCATCACATTTCCTTCCTTAAAGGAGATAGTGTATTTTTGAACCAACAGGATATCTATTTGCATGAGTTAATCCAACAGAATACTTTTTATAAAACATCTTTTCCAGTGTTCTAATTAATGGAGATATGGATCACTCATTTACTTAAAAAAAAAAAAAAAGACATCTTCAGGTTGCTATAATGTGGAAACAGATTTTTTTTTCCAACTAGGTAAAAGGTGCATATAATTTGAATTGTTAAACGACTTATTAATGAACAAAATAACCATTCCAGTAATTTAAAATCTACTGGTCTTAGATATTTGAAACATGGTAAAAGGATATATTCCAGTTTTGCCCAAAAGTCACTTAAAATATCTACAAATATTTCATCTGTGTATGTTATACACCATTATTGCTCCATTTTCTGGAAGAGTATGTTTTAAAAGTTAACAAAGAGGGAAAACACAGCAAAGTTGCTAACTTTGCAGCGAAAAAAAATCTGTGTCCTTGACAGGTTATATTTTCATAGTTTTATGCAGTGTAAGTTAGCTTTGCAATGGGGAACTTGAGTTTTATCCTTACTCATGCATGATGTATGTTTCAGAACTTAATAGCTGAAATTTCAAAGAACTTCTTACATTACCTGTTTAACATACTGATGTGGAACTGGAACATATTACAAGGATATTACTCATTATTTGCCACTGTGGGCTAAGTTTACTGTACTGGTCTTAGATATAAAAGGTCACATTTGAATTTACTAAGTTAAAGTCAGAACTCATAAGTGGGGGGAAAGGCCTTAAATATAAAAGACAAACGGCAGTTTGATTAAGCAATAATTTTCAGTTTACTAGATGAAACAGACTTGCAACATAGTCTGCATGAATGCAAAATAAGCCATCTACAGCAAGTGATAAGGAAACTGGGCAAAAAGGAAAAAAGCATACATTGGAAAAGAAGATTCTCTCGAGATAAAAAAATCAAACCATTATTATAAAGGAATTTGCCAAGAACTGCTATATTTCCCCCATCCCATTTGCTGGAAGTCAACAAGAGCATCTAGCACTTTGTGTTCATGTCAAAAAGTCAGATCAGAGCATCCTAACGCAAAGCAAAAAAAGAAAAGAAAGAAAATCCCTAACCCCCTCCCCCAAACCGCAGAACTGTAACTCCAGAGTTCAAATTCAAAAGAAGAGAAAGTGGCAATTGAAAGAGGTGATGGTGGCGATAATCCTATGAATGGGTTTTTGATTTCTCTCCTTTCCGGGGGATGGGTGGAGAATGCTCATTAGGATTTGTAGTTAGAGGTTAACCATGTGAGCCCCTCATAGAGTCCGTCCCCCGAAGTGGCACAGGAGGGCTGCACATACCAGTTCCTGTCCCGAATCCGGGTCAGGCCCAGTTTCTCCTGGATCTCGTGGGGTTTCATGGCATCGGGGAGGTCCTGCTTGTTGGCGAAGATGAGGATTATGGCGTCCCTCATCTCCCGGTCATTGATAATGCGGTGCAGCTCCTGGCGGGCCTCGTCGATGCGGTCGCGGTCGGCGCAGTCCACTACGAAGATCAGACCCTGGGTCCCGGTGTAGTAATGCCGCCAGAGCGGCCGGATCTTGTCCTGGCCGCCCACATCCCATACGTTGAACTTGACGTTTTTGTAAGTCACCGTCTCCACGTTGAAACCCACAGTGGGGATGGTGGTCACCGACTGGCCCAGCTTCAACTTGTACAGGATGGTTGTCTTGCCGGCCGCGTCCAGGCCCAACATGAGGATCCGCATTTCCTTGTTCCCGAAGATCTTAGATAGCACCTTCCCCATCGCGTCGGAAGAGCCGGGGCCGGGGGCATTCAGGTGTCCCGGGTCCCCTCCGCCAACAACGCCGCCGCCGCCGCGAAACAGAAACGGAGCCTCCCAGTCGCGAGGGCGCCCGCGCGGCCTGCGTGGGAGTCGCCTCCTCTGGGCAGAGGCCCGGGCCCGCCGCTCACTCGGGCATCACCCACCACACAACTTGATTCCTCCAGGCGCCGCGGCCGCCGGGGCGCTGAGTCTGCGCCGGGAGAGCCGCCGC
>NW_011494746.1:1138727-1139402 GCF_000754665.1 Bison bison bison | reverse complement strand
GGCCCGGTCCCCGGTCCGCGAGCACCGCGCTCACCACCGACCCAGGCCACCCGAGAGGCAGCGCGGCTCCGGCGCCCGGTCAGGTCATGGATCCTCGCGGGAACTCGGTGCGCTGCCTGCGGAGACACAGAGAGGGAAAAGGGAGTTACTGCTGGACCCCCAGAGGAGAGCGGAGGCCGAGGGGGCCCGCCTCGCCAGCTCAGTCCAGGAGGTTACCTCCAGCCGCCGCCCCGCGCGCGGGCTCCCTCCGGCCTCCACAGCCTCCTCCCAGTTCTGCCGCTGCCGCCGCCGGAAAAGGCGCCGAGGAAACCGCCTCACTTCCCCTCCCGACTACGCAGGCGCGACAGAGGGACTCCGACCGTTCGGGCAAGAGCGACCTCTGTAAGGAGAGCGGCCCGCGCGCCAAGCGTCGGGGCGCCACGCGCGGAGGGCGGGGCTACGGCGGCCCGGAGGTCTCGCAGGTGCGGCCAACCCCACCCCCGCGAACCTCGGACTCTGACTAGCTCCCACCTGTCGCTCCTCTAGCGACTCCTTCCTCTATGCATTCCTTCTTCTGCGCTCTCACTTCCTCCACCCCCAACTCGATCCAGGGGAGCCGATCCTCTACGGAGCTCCAAAGGGTGGGGCTCACGGACCGCCGGCTCCCCCAACGAACGCCTTCCCCATGCTCCTTAC
>NW_011494746.1:1121821-1138627 GCF_000754665.1 Bison bison bison | reverse complement strand
ATGCTCCTTACAGGCCTGTTCGCAGACCCCGGTGCCTGCCTGATCTTCCGCGAGGTCCCTCCAGCCTGCCGCAGCCTTCGGGAGCCCTCAGTCTCCCAGGGAAGCCCTCAGTCTCCCAGGGAAGCCCTAGCCACGGTTTTTACCTTTCCCCTGGCCCTCTTTGGCTTCCTTTTATCCCTTGTGTTCTGTGCGTTTCCTGAAAGACACGTGGTAGGCAAGTGGTTCGCGTGGAATCTGCCAGTCAGTGCGGAGCTTTTACTGAGCTTGGGTTTGTTCTGAAGCCCGTCTTTGGGGCATTTGAGCCCAATCTTAACACATCTCGGCAGGACCAGTCCACGTTTTTGTTGTGTGTTTTTTTAAATTACAGTATTATCAACAGTTTCCATGCTTTTTCAACTTTTTAGAAGGTGATAATTTTTCATGTGTAAATATTATCATCTTTTAGTGTAATTAGTAGTAACTTCTCACCCAGCCACTCATTCTCAACTTTAAGAATTAGAAAGACTACTTCTGTTGCCTCGATTTGAACATTTAACCTTACTGAGTTATCTCATGTTTAAACTGAGTGTACTACTGACTTTGCTGTCCGCAAACCCTATTTGAGGATTAAATAATAAGTATAATGTTTGTAGAAAACTTCAGGAAACCTTTTTGTGTCAGATGTTTATTGGTAAAGTTAGACTTAAAAGTGAAAGCTGGAAATGAAGGAAAAACAGGAAAATAGTGTTTCGTTTTTTTAAAGAAAATGCTGTAATAACATAAGGTAACATACTTCTCATTTCACGATTCAAGAAAATGTGATAGTGGTAGATGGGTTAAATGATAACCTCATAAACGTCAGCCTGAAGTAAATTTAATTACCAAAGTTGTTAATATTCTAGCAGTGATTTACTTACCATCAGCCTGAATATGCATGCACTGTCTTAAAACTGAAAAAAGGATTTAGAGTCAGAAGATTGGGGTTCAGAGTGTCACCCCTCCATTTCATAGCTATGAATCCTTTCCTCTAAACCTTTGTAAATTCCATCTTCTTTAAGCTGTTGAAACAGATGAAGAATGATATCATCCAGAATGAAAATAGTCACTATTGATTGTCATGATGAACACTGTATTACATACTTTAAATATTTTCCTTCAACCTGCACAGCAACCATGTGAGGTAACTTTGAGTATTAGTGGAAACTGAGGGTCAGAGAGGTTAAGTAAGTTTTTGAAGGTTCCAGAGTTGAGATCAAATGGTGAATCTATGGCTCATCCTCTTAACCCAAAATTATGCTATCTCCCTGAGTACTTCACACGGTTGTTTGGAAGCTCGATTATATTACAGTTGACTCTTGAACACCATGGGTTTGAATGGCACAGATCCACTTGTATCATCAATACTTGGCTTTTTTTTTTTTTTCCAATAGATTTGTAGTATGTTACTACACAATCTGGGTTGGTTGAATCCACAGATGTGAAACCTGGGATATTGGGGGTGACCTAGAAGTTATCCTCAGAATTTGGACTGTGTTGAGGTGAGACCTCCAATGTCCCTATTGTTCAAGGGTCAACTGTATTTCTTATAACTTACAATGCTTTATAACTATTGGGTTGGCCAAAAAGTTCATTCAGGTCTTTCTGTACAATGATATGGGAAAACCCCGAATGAATTTTTTGGCCAAGCCAATATAAATAAGGTGCCATCAGTTCAGTTCAGTTGCTCAGTTGTGTCTGACTCTGTGACCTCATGGACTGCAGTACAACAGGCTTCCCTGTCCATCACCAACTCCCAGAGCTTGCTCAAACTCATGTCCAGCGAGTCAGTGATGCCATCCAACCATCTCATCCTCTGTTGTCCCCTTCTCTTGCCTTCAGTCTTTCCCAGCATCAAGGTCTTTTCCAATGAGTCAGTTCTTCACATCATGTGGCCAAAGTATTGGAACTTCAGCTTCAGCATCAGTCCTTCTGATGCCATAGTAATTATTAAAGCTCCATGGTACTTATTGTTTGAGGAAGGAATTTTTTATATGAGGCAGTGACTATTGTATCTTGCTTCATTCCAACACAATAGTTTTCTCAGAGCAGATTCCAGTTTTCCCAACTAGATGGAAGATTGATTTTCTGGGCTTTTACTTGTTTTTCAGTGAAAGGTGTGATATAATTAAAAATTGAAGCAACTTGAAGCACTAGCATCTACCTGGCACTGGTACTGTGCTAGGGCTAAAACAGTTTATGTTTGAAAGCCAACTTCCATTTATCTTCTAACAGAGTAAGTGAAGACAGAGATTTTGCATTCTCCACATAATGTCCTCAGTGACAGCATGTAGGTCTCAGGAGTTCAGTCATTATTTACTAAATGAATATCTTTTATACCACAGAGGAGGTAAAACAAAAAAGGAAGCACATATACAATTTTTATCTGTGGTTTGAAATAATAGGTTAGTCAAGATTTTCATACAGTAGCATATCTTACAGTGGCTCTTCATGTAACAAATTATACAATAGATTATTTTAAGTAATGATCATAAAAAAATAATAACCAGAATATACATACAGTGAAAAATTTTAACTCTATATATGCACACTTTTTTTAAAAAAGTGAACTTCACTAAAACCAAAATATCTGCAAAAAGTAACAACTTAGAGAACTACTAAATCATCATATCACTGATAAAATTTTTTCTTGACACTTTCTTGAAACAATTTAAAAAGTAAATTTCAATTTAAAAAATATTATTGTCATTCAGTGAAATATTTTATAAATAAACAAATTTATATTTATAAAATAAAGTATTAAATTTCTCAGTTTGCATTTTATTTCACTGTTTTAAGTTACAGACACAAATGTAAGCTAACTCCTATAGAAAAATGGATCTCTGCTTTTAACTCAGCTTGCAAATGAAGAGATTTCTCCAGCTTGCTTTCAAACAAGACTTCACTTTTAAATGCCATTTCATAATGTCTAATCTGTTCAATATCACATGTTTATTGTATCCCTAACTAAAGCATCATCTTATAAGAAAAATATTTACTTTCATAAAATGACTTAGCTTTCCACTTTAAAATGAAATAAATGTCTTCTTTAACAATAGCACCTCATGCTATTTACCCTTATTTCTGAACTCCTATAACTTTGAAAAATCACTCACTTTGTATCTCGGTAGTATCTTTCTTTCTATCCTATGCAGGATCAGGGAAATTCTGGCCACACATTGAGGGTGCAAGCCAAAATGATAGTTCACTCCCTCTTCCCATGTCAGCTGAAGAACTACTTTCTAGTTTTTCCTCTTTAACCATAAAAAAAAAAAGTATATCCCAATCAAAACCTTGATAATTACTTTAGTTATCCCTGAGTATGAAGACTTTCTCTCATTTTCAGCAGTATTAAGAGTGGAAAACATATAACTAAAAACAAAAGTTTGAACTACAGTTTTTTGCTATTCAGTACCTTTGGACTATCAGTAAATTACTGTTTGTAGTTACTTCTACTTCTAATATAAAATTCTGAGCACAATGACCAAGATTTATGAGTGTGGAAATGGTTGTAAAATCCTAGCTAAATGTTACACTATAACCAATTTAACAATGGCTTAGCTGGGCAAATTTTATGAGTTTGTTTCCATTTCAAGTAAAAAAGATTTATATTCCAAAAGGCTTAGAAAGACACCTACTACATTATATGTCCACAAATACTAGTCAGATAATATAAGCCTGCTGAGCTCAAGACTGGCTTCAGGGGTAACTTTACAGTTTTATAAACCAGAGTCAATGGTGTGGTGACTCTCTCTGGTAAACTAGGGGGACACTTCCTATACTCTCTTCACCATAGGGAAACCTTGGTCCCCTGTATGCTGACTTCCCAAATTAACTAGATTGGTGCTGGAAAAGGAAAGTTCTGGAGCCTTTTGAAGCAGTTTCTGATGTTTGACTTCATTTCCAAATGTAAAAATGGGTCTTTCTGCTGCTTATTATATCTTTTAAACATTACAAGAAATACTAAGTCATGAATTCAACTTTCACAGTAGTGATGTTGGTTGTATAAGAAGGTAAACCTGTGACTTTATAACAGTTTCAATGTAGATACATTGCTAACCATGTATCAGAGATTCTAGGAATAGAACAAGATACCCAGTGTATTGAACACTTTTGGCTGTCTTTGGAAATGGCACCCCCACCCACAGGAACACAGGAGTAGACGTCTGTCACCCCTACTGGTTTTTCCATGTTCTGCTTCCACACATACACCTCACACCATACCAAATGGACTACAGGTAGACTCATGATCCTAACTTGCTAATTGTACTCATTCCTGAGAATTTAAAATCAGATCACTGATTCAATGGCCACGAGTTTGGTTAGACTCCAGGAGCTGGTGATGGACAGGGAGGCCTGGCATGCTGCAGTCCATGGGGTCAAAAAGACTCAGACACGACTAAGCAACTGAACTGAACTGAACTGAAGGAAGAAAGACCATTATCAGTCTGTCTCTTCCCAGTGGGTCCATATTCTCTTAACTAGGGACTGTGTCACAGCCATATTCTGGTGGCAGAGTCTTTGGCAAGAAAGATAAAGCAGATGTACAGTGAGAAGTTGAGACAAAATATATTATACCTTGGGCTCCACTGCACAGTTCCAGGCCCTTCCTGGAGTCTGTCTCCATACCAACCCTTGAGTTTCATGAAGTACTTGCATCTTTATACAAAATGACCTTTCTTTTTGCTAAAGCAAGCTCCACAAGGCTTCCCTGGTAACAGATGGTAAAGAATCTGCCTGCAATGCAAGAAACCTGGTTTTGATCCCTGGGTCAGGAAAAGTTCCTGGAGAAGGGAATGGCTACCCAATCCAGTATTCTTACCTGAAAAATTCCAAGGACAGAGGAGAGCTGCAGTCCATGTGATAGCAAAGAGTCAGACATGACTGAACGACTGACACTTTCACCTTCAGTTTTCTTTCAAGCTCCAGTAGGCTTCTGTTACTTAAAAATAAAAGTTATAGCTTTATAAAATGTATCAATGTAGTATGCAAGCAAAACAAATTTTAACAACATATCAAAGTTACAGACTTTAATGCTTCATTGAAAATTATATATGAATAATACCTAATATAAAATAATTGTATACTGTCACCACTATTATGTAATAAAACCACCATTAGAACTGGAGTAGGTAGGAACGGACTATTGACAAATCTAATAATTGATTTATAAAAAGCTCTAAACCACTCTGTGACCTGGTCTTTTGACCTATCTCTGAATTGCTTTATTAGAGCTCTTAGAATATGTTAATGCATTCTCTTATGCTATAGCATGGAGGAGGCAACAGCACCCCACTCCAGTACTCTTGCCTGGAAGATCCCATGGACGGAGGAGCCTGGTAGGCTGCAGTCCATGCTAAGGGTCGGACACGACTGAGCGACTTCACTTTCACTTTGCACTTTCATGCATTGGAGAAGGAAATGGCAACCCACTCCAGTGTTCTTGCCTGGAGAATCCCAGGGACTGGGGAGCCTGGTGGGCTGCTGTCTATGGGGTCCACAGAGTTGGACACGACTGAAGTGACTTAGCAGCAGCAGCATGCTAGAGCAATAATTCTCTTAATGTAGGAGGAAAAGACATCATAGAATTTCTGGAGAACTTTTTTGATCAGTATCATTTGCTCTGATTAGAAGTTAATCAATAAAATTAATAAAATATAGGGGAATCCCCTGGCAGTCCAGTGGTTAGGACTTGGTGCTTTCACTGCCGTGGCCAAGGTTCAGTCCCTGGTTGGGGAACTAAGATCCCACAAGCCACATGGTGCATCTAAAAAGAAAAAAGTTAACACAGCCTCTTCCAGGAAGTGGCATAAACATACTTTTTTCAATTCCTCCTTCTAAGTACAACTAAGAACCCTGGATATTACATAGAAAAGAAGCATAAGAAGACTGAAAGATGAAGAGAAGGCAGACTGACCAGGGACTTAAAGGCTCAAGGAATGATGTGGTGGTGAGTTCCCTGGGTTTTCTTTTTGCCTCATGCATCCCAGACTTGGAGCTTAAGAATCTGGCAACTTGGAAATGCCAAAAAACCTCCAGGGATATTCTCTCTTTAAAAAAGAATTAGGAAAGGGGCAACCTAGCAAGACAGAAAACTTTTCAAAAACAACCACTTTACTCCAGCCAAAACCCAAAGAAAAAAGCTGTAGCCCCACCTTCACCCATGGTGAAGGGCCAGGTGAGCAGCTTAGGCTTTCACCCTCGCCAGTCTCTTAACAAGGTGCCCTAATCTCCTGCCTCCTCACTAGGCAGAGTGGGGAAGAGGTCTTTCATCCCCATGTCGTGTTGATGAGCCCCATCCAAGCCCTTGGTGTCATTGGAAACTTCATGGGGAGCCTGCACTGCCACCTCAGCTAGGCAGTAAGGAGGTTGAATCAGTGGGGGTGGTATCAGCGAAGGCCTACTGGAAAGTCAGATTTTCATCACGTAGAGGCCAGGCCCCTCTTCCACCATTACCCTCTTGATCCTCAACACTGCTCACCGTTCATGGTGTGGTATCAGTGAAAACCATGTTGGGAGCAGTAAAGAGGCACTTCTACCCCTTCCAGCCTGGGAGGT
Source organism: Bison bison bison (assembly GCF_000754665.1). Taxonomy (NCBI): domain Eukaryota; kingdom Metazoa; phylum Chordata; class Mammalia; order Artiodactyla; family Bovidae; genus Bison; species Bison bison. The sequence continues at coordinate 1,132,054 of NW_011494746.1, read as the reverse complement.
ATCCCTGGAGGCTTAGTGGGGAGCCAGTGATCCCACCCCCAGCCAGAAGTAACAAGCCCCCCAGGCTGTCAACAGATTCTAGTGAGGAACCTGGACTTCTGTTTCAACTTGACAGTAGTGAGGTGATGTTCCACTTCCCTGTTGGAGAAGTGCTAGAGGAAGCCAGCTAAAACAGGTTAAATAAAATTCAGAGTCTTAGAATAGTCAAAATATTCAGATCTCAAACAAAAAGCACAGATTATTCTCCAAAAAAAAAAAAAAATCATCATATTCTCAAACAACGTCAGAGTGAATGAAAAAGGGCAATCAATAAATGCCAATATCACTAAGGCAAAGATGTTAGGATTACCTGACAAAGATTTTATAGGAGCCATTGTAAAAATGCTTCAGTGAACAATTGTGAACACATTCGAAACAGCTGAAAAAATAGAAAGTCTCACCAAAGAAATAGGAAGTTTCAAAAAAGATATAGAAGATATAAAGAACTAAATTGAAATTTCAGAACTGAAAAAAATGTAATAACCAAAATTTTAAAACTCAACAGATGAACTCAACACAGAATAGAAGGGGCAGAGAAAACAATCAGTGGACTACAAGATAAAACAATAGAAATGACCTGATTTGAACAACAGAGAACAAATAGAATTTTTTAAAAATTGAGAAGAGACTCAGAAACCTGTGCTACTATAACAAAATTTCTAATGTTTATATCACTGGACTCCTAGAAGGAAAGTATAGAGTGGGCTGAAAAAGTTCCCAAAGAAATAATGGCTAAAGATTTCCCAAATATGGCAAAAGACACAAACCTATAGATTAAAGAAGCTAAACAAATCTGAGGAGACCCACATCAAGATACATTATAATCAAGCTTCCTAAAATGAAAGCCAAAGAAAACATATTGAACAAAACCAGAGAAAAACAGCACCTTAGCTACAAGGGAGAAAACTATTTAAATGACAGTGGATTTCTTATCCAAAACCATAGAGGCCAGGAGGAAGTGGTAGGACATTTTTTAAGTCCTGAAAGAAAAGAGCTGTCAACCTAGAATCCTATATCCAGTGAAAATACGTTTTAAGAATGAAGGGGAAATCAAGGCATTCTCAGACAAAGGAAAATAAAGAGAATTTCACCAACAGATGTTTCCTAAAATATTACCAAAGGAAGCTGGAAGTTATCTGAACAGAAAGGAAAGAATTTTTTTTAAAAAAAGAACCTTGGAGGTTTCCCAGGTGGCTCAGTGGTAAAGACTGTATGCCAATGCAGCAGATGCGAGTTCAATCCCTGATCCAGGAAGATCCCACATGCTGCAGGGCAACTAAGTCCACGTATCACAGCTGTTGAGCCTGTGCTCTAGAGCACAGCAACCACAACTACTGAGCCTGTATATTGCAGCTGTTGAAGCCCGCATGCCCTAGAGGTCGTGTTTTGCAACCAGAGAGGCCCCAATGAGAAGCCTGTGCACTGCAGCTAGAGAGTAGCCCCCGATCTCTGAAACTAGAGAAAAGCCTGCATAGTAACGAAAACCCAGCATGGCCCAAAATAAATAAACAAAAATAAAATATTTTTAAAAAAGAATCTCGGAACATCAGGAAGGAAGAAAGAACATGGTAAGCAAAAATATGGGTAAATATAATAGATTTCCCTTCTCTTCTTTCTAAATTATTTTTGATGATTGCAGTAAAAATTTATAACACTCTCTGATTTGGTTCTAAAGATTGTTGAGGAAGAATTATATATAATTATAAACAATAATAAAGGAATATAAATGTGTGAAGCAAAAACTGATAGAAATGAAAGAAGAAATAGATGAATCCACATAGTTGGAGGCCTCAGGTGCTGCTGTCCATCAGGTCACAGAGTCAGACACGCCTGAGCGACTGAACAACAACAACAACGTAGTTGGAGGCATCAGTCCCTCTTTTGCAAGAACCGATAGAACAAACTAGACAGAAAATCGACAAGGTTATAGAAAAACTCAACAATGGCATCAACCCAAAATAATCAAAACTAATAGAACATTTCACCTAACACCACAGCATATACACTCTTATCAAGTGTCATATTCTGGGCCAGAAAAGCAATACCAACAAAATTTAAAGACCTATAAATCATACAGACTATATTCTCCATCCACAGTGGAATCAAACTAGAAATTAATAACAGAAAGGTAACAGGAAAATCTCAAAACCCTTGGAGACTAAACAACACACTTCTGAATAATTCATGGGTCGAAGAGGAGGTCTTAAAGGGAAGGAAAATACACTGAAATGAATGAAAGTAAAAATACAATGTATATAATTTTGAAGGACACAGCTAAAGCAGTGATGAAAAGGAAATTTATAGCACCATTTGCCAAACTTTTTCATCACCTCAAAACAAAAACTCTATATCCATTAAGCACCCCCCCACCCTCTCCGTTCTCTGCTCCCCTCAGCCTCTTTCTACTATTCTGTCTCTATGCATTTGCCTTTTCTAGATATTTCATATAAGTCGAATCTTACAATATATGTCCTTTAGTGTCTGGCAAATTTTTATTTAGCATAATGTTTTCAAGGATCATTTATGCTATAGAGTGCATCAGAACTTTTTTCCTCTTTATGGGTGAGTATTTTGTTCACATGGTTTTCTATTAGGACACTTGGGTTGTTTCCACCTTTTGGCTATTGTGAGTAATATTGCAGCAAGTGTCCATCTACAAGTAACTGATTCCTTGTTTTCAGTTCTTGTGGCTAGGAATAGAATCACTGGACTATATAGTAATCATATGCTTAACTTTTTGAGGAACTGCCAACCATTTTTCACAGCACCATTTTTCATTCCCACCAACAATGTGCAAGAGCTCCCCATATTGTTGCCAACACTTATTATTATATAGTTTTTTTTTAAATTATAGTGATCCTAGTAGGTATGACATAGTATCTCATTGTGGTTTTAATTGTATATCCCTAATGATTAATGACTTACCTGTTGGCTCAGACAGTAAAAGCATCTGCCTACAATGTGGGAGACCCCAATTCAATCCCTGGGTCAGGGAGATCCCCTGGCGAAGGAGATGGCAACCCACTCCAGCATTCTTGCCTGGAAAATCCCATGGACGGAGGAGCCTGGTAGGCTACAGTTCATGGGGTCGATAAGAGTCGGACATGACTGAGCAACTTCACTTTCAATGATTAATGATAGAGTGAATGAATGAATAAATGCATAAACAGGCTTACTAGTTTAATAAATTTCTATCACAAAGGGTAAATCACTCTTTTAGTCTATATTATTATATTACTGTACAAGAGCACTAATATTTGTTTTAAAAACGATAAAGCATAACTCAGCATTTGTATTTATTTGTCTTGCTTATACAAATACTCTTTTTGTAATATGTAATATTGTTTATCCATACATCATGGTGACTATAGATTATCTCCTTTTACAGAATATTGCAACTAATACATAGTGATTTTGTCTGTCTTTGTTTCCTGCCACATGTTAGGCCATGGCCTCTTGGGAAATGAGTTGAACAAAATGAATTAGAGCTCTGCCATTGTACAGCAAGGGGGTTCATTTGAATAGGCACAAGCAGACTGTGCCTTTAATACTCTGTATATAAATAGGCCTTTTTTCAGGGCACACCCTGAGGAAACTATGAATCATTTTGATATTAAATTGTAATATAGAGAAAACTTGGTATAACAATACATTTTAATTATTATCAATGTGACTTGTGATAAAATAATGTATTTATAAAACATCTCCTAGCAAGCACCATGGTGCTATATATTCAATCATCACATTATGAAATCTCAATAAGAAGCTGTCTAAACCACACTCCAAAAGTTTGAAATTTCCCTCTCCAAAATAAAAGTGAAAGTACATTGCCATTTTAACCTCAGAAGGCCTCAATGAGCTTCCACTGATTCAAGATAAGGGGAGGAGTTCAAGGGGAAGATATTACCCTCCTCACCACCTTTGTATAGGGAAAGCCCTAGGATTTTGATACTAGTCATAACCAGAGGCCAGCAGTCATGCAAGATTAGAACTATTCCAGTCATTCTTCTCTTAGAAATTATGCCCTTTTCTCAAGGTTCAAGCTGAATAGTCATAAGCCTGTATCTTAGACTATTTGTATCATGTCAAACAACTTCCTTGTTTTCTGTTTACACTTTTAATCTAACTTTTATCCCCAATATTAATTAATAGTTAACATTTCAGGACACCTAGCACATAGCACGGAGAAGGCAATGGCACCCCACTCAAGTACTCTTGCCTGGAAAATCCCATAGACGGAGGAGCCTGGTGGGCTGCAGTCCATAGGGTCGCACAGAGTCAGACACGACTGAAGTGACTTAGCAGCTTAGCAGCACATAGCAGGCACTGGCTCAATAGTTAACTGTTGGATGAGTGAATGAATGATTTAAAGAACGTTATCTTGATCCTCTCTCACCTTCGTCAGTATAAGCTGTATGCAGTTTAAAATATTTGTTTCTATACCAAAAGCCAGGCTGTTCAAATATACTAACCTCAATAAATAATTAACCTTGAGAATAGAAAGTTACAAAAAAGCAAATTAATTTGCCAATTATTCTGGCAGGGTGTGGCATTAGTCTGATTCTATGGTGTCCTCAAACAAAGGAAGCACTGTTTCAAACTTAATCTGATGAAAGTGAAACGTTCTAAGGCAAATGAATAAATTAAATACAGTAGAAAGCTTTTGCCACATTGGTGTAAAGAGTTAGAATCAATAACTGCGACAAAGTTTGCTAAATATCAGGATTTTAATGTATTGTTTTGGTTTGGGGACGTGATTTATTTCACCTCAGATCAAAATCAATGTAACAAATAGCCATGTTGTAATGGAGTGCTACTGTCGCATAAAAGTCAAAGATATTTAAATTGAGGACAATAACCCCACAAGTTTAATTTATGAGTCTAGCAGCGTGACACCGTATAAGTAACTGTGTTCACTTAAGGATTTATTCTGATATTTGAAAACCTGCCACAAGAAATGAGCTTCTGATAGACATTGTGAGATACTGTGTATTAACTACACTAAAGGCTTTTCCTTCAGAGTGTGCCCAAGAAGTAAATGTTTATTACCTCTCGTTAATCCATTGTTCCTTTATTAAATGTAACAGAATCGGGGTTAGCCCATATGGGCGTGTCTCTGAAATGCAAATAACCTATCATAAAGAAAATCCTGTCCGCAGCAGCGAAACTGTCGCGCGGTTGCGAGGGGCCGCGGGGCCGGGAGGCTTTCTTGGGAGGAGGAAGCCCAGGACTGGACTGAGATCCGGAGACCGCGGAGATCCTCGCCCCCTGGCGGTACCCCTCTCTCCTCTCCCCCTGCGCCTCCGGAGTCTCCGTCCTAGACAAGCCCCGCCTCACCTTCCCCTAGTGACCCAGCCTCTCACCCCCTTCCCCCGCACCGAACCCTCCCTCGTGTCCCACCCCACCCTCCTCCGTGCCCCACCTTCCGCAGGCCCCGGGCTACTCTCGTCTCCAGCCCTGCGGGTCCCGCCTCTCACACCCCAGACGGCCCCGCCTCTCCCTGCCCAGGTGGCCCCACCTTCCCTTTCGGAGGCCCCGCCTCCCCACTTCCTCATTCCTCAGTAGTGGGCTGGGCTGGACCGAGCTGGCGGTTGGTGCTGGAAGCAGTGCACTGGGCTCGTTCTTTATCTTGTTGGCGGGTGATCTTAACGCCTTCTTTTCTTCAACCGCGTCAGCTCTCCTCTGGTGTTCTCTTCCGGCTATGCGGTCCAGGGTCTGGCCTTAGGCTAGTCCCCTGCTTAGTTGTTGCTGAGGCGGTAAGCCGGGACCCGGTTTACCCACAAGCCTTCTCTCCCGGCTGCCAGGGCAGAAACCCTGTGGGTCTGACCCCATTAACGTTCCCCTGAAGGACTGATTTATAAATGACTCGAGCGCAAGTGAATGGACGTGTGTATACATGTTGAGACATCCCATTTGGAATGAATGCAGAATCGATTCTGACATTTAGTGCCTCAAAATTAACTGTCATTCAGGTTATGTTTGAAAGAGCAATGTTAATAAGTAAAAACTTAGATAAAAGCTGGCAAGGATGTGGCGAAAATGGAAACCTTGTGCATCGTCGGTGGGGTTGCAAACGAGTTTAGCTGCTATGGAAAACAGTATGGCTGTGTCTCAAGAAAGAGTAGAACGACCACATGATCCAGCAATTCCACTTCTGGATGTACAATTGAAATTTGCTAAGAAAGTAAAACTTAAACGTCGCCCCCACAAAAAAGTAAACACGTGAGGTGACGGATGTGTTAACTTGATGGCAGAAATCCTTTTACAATGGACACAATTCATTACATTGTACACGACCTTAAATGTCTTACAATTTTATTTGAAAATTGTTCCTCAATAAAGCTGAAAGAAAAGTGACTGATGCAAATTTGTGCATAATTAACTTTGTACTGGGTATTATGTATATCACTAATTCATAAAATAATACAGGTGAAAAGTATAGAATGATGAAATAGTGGTTAGTGTAACTGATAGTGGTTCAATTTAAATCATCAATTATACATCAAGTTGAGAGACATACTGCCACTAAAAGTATAGTGACAAATTTGAAAAGCAGAACATAAAAGTTTTACTTATGATCTTAAAAAATGGATATGAGTATAAAAGGGTGATTGTAGAAGGATACAGAATGCAAAATAGAAAATCAGACTCCTTACAGGAGGTCAAGGCTGACTCATCCTTTTGGGGTGCCCTGAAGATGCCTGGAGCTCTTTCAGTTCCTGCCCTTTCTGAGTTTTGGTTAGCCAGAGTTTCCTCTGTGAGCTTCCCTAAATTAGAGGACAGAGTATGCTGCAATAATAGACACCCCAAAATATAATGATTTACATGAAATAGGCGTGTTACCAAATCAAACTTGAGTCCACTTAACTGTGTGAAGTAAAGTCGATCTAATGACACTAGGTGGTGGTGAAAGAAAATGCAGCTTTTATTGCAGACACCGAGCAGAGTCTAGGCCTCTAATCCTCAAAAGGCCCAGACTCCTCAGTGGCCTTCAAGGAAAGATTTTTAAAGATAGGATGAGCAAGAAGGTTACAGGGTGTGTGATCAGCTCATGCACATTCTTCTGATTGATTGGTGGTGAGATAATTAGAAGTCAACATCATCACCCTTCTGATCCCAGCTGGTCTGCAGCCTACATTCTTGTGGGCAGCATACTGTTAACTTCTTCCACCTAGTGGGAGTTTCAGTATCTGCAAAGCAGCTCAAAGAACATGGCTCAGAACATTATCTATAGCCCTTGATGAGGCCCTAGAAGTCCTTGACTTCACTTAATGGCTAAACTCTTATTATTTTTCTTGCTTGTCTGTTTTCCTTTGTTTTTACATTTTCTCACTTCTCTGATTAAATTTATTCTTTGGAACTCAGGGAAGGCTGAGGATGCTAAAGTTTTTCTACAAAATAAAGACAGGCAGAGGATATGAGTTGCTTGGGAGGGTATGTCTTGGGAAAGCCACATAGGGTTCTGCTTGGTTACAGGAACTTACTTCTCATGTAAGAGTCTGGAGGTAGAAGTGGCCCAGGCAAACAGGGTTGTTCAACTCCAGTAAGTTATCCATGGGCTCTGGTTTCTTTCCTCTTAATGCTGCACATCACCTCACCAGAGGTGAGGTCCAACTCTGCAACCCTGGGGACTGCAGCACCCCAGGCTTCTCTGTCCTTCACCATCTCCCAGAGTTTGCTCAAACTCATGTCCGTTGTGTTGATGATACCATCCATCTCATCCTCTGTCGCCCCCTCCTCCTCCTGCCTTCAATCTTCCCCAGCATTATGATCTTTTCCAATGAGCCAGCTCTATATATCAGGTGGCCAAAGTATTGGAGCTTCAGCTTCAGCATCAGTCCTTCCAATGAATATTCAGGGTTGATTTCCTTTAGGATTGACTGGTTTGATCTCCTTGCTGTCCAAGGGACTCTCAAGAATCTTCTCCAGCACTACAATTCAAAAGCATCAGTTAATTCTTTGGCACTCAGCTTTTTTTATGGTCCAACTCTCACATCCATACATGACTACTGGATGTGTCCATCATTGTTTCCACTTTTTCCCCATCTATTTGCCATGAAGTGATGGGACCAGATGCCATAATCTTAGTTTTCTGAATGTTGAGTTTTAAGCAAGCTTTTTCACTCTCCTATTTCATCCTCATCAAGAAGCTTTTCAATTGCTCTTCGTTTTCTGCCATTAGAGTGTTATCATTTTCCATATTTGCATGATTAAAGCTGGGGCACTGCCAGAGGTTTGCATTGGCGCCATCTAGTGCTGGGGGAGAATTCCCTGGTGGCTCAGACAGTAAAAGCATCTGCCTACGATGCGGGAGATCCCGGTTTGATCCCTGGGTTGTGAAGATCCCCTGAAGAAGGAAATGGCAACCCACTCCAGTTTTCTTGCCTGGAAAATCCATGGACAGAGAAGCCTGGCAGGATACAGTCCATGGGGTCGCAAAGAGTTGGACATGACTGAGCGACTTCACTTCAGTGCTGGGGTAAGGGCAAAAGAGCAGAGTTGATTTATTTTTCAGCAAGTGATGCAGAAGTGGCACATATCACTTTTACTGAGAACTTGACCACACTTGGCCTTAAGAGAAACTAGGAAATGTGGTCTCTAGCCGGGGCTTCATGTGCTCAACTGAAAATTTATTAGTTTAGTAAAAGGAAAGAACAGACTTTGGGGGACAGCTCTCATTCTGCCACATTTCTTCTGTCGACAAAAAAAAGTTAGTCAATCTAAGAATTGGAAAATTTTATTCCAACCAAATTTGAGGATTATAACTCAGGAAGAGTGTATCAGAAAGCTCTGAGAACATTGTAGAAGTATAGGCACAGTTATAAGTTTTTTTGACACATCAAATGATGTATATGGACAGATTACATAATAAAGATCTAAATGCCATTGTGGTAGGTCATGTGACCCCTTCCTTACAAGATCAAGAAGAAATGTTATCTTTGAAGGAGTTGCCTTGTTGGTGCTAGGAGAATGTTGCTGTTTAAGGTTGGGGAGACGTTCCTGCTGATGGGGACGGTTTGGTTAATCCATGATGCAGATACACTATAAACGGTGGCAGGAGAGAGGAGGCCAAAAGGCAGAATTTTTTATATTTAAATTTTTCTTATCTTGCCATAAAACATACATTTTTATTTTTAAAATTTTTTTCATAAAATATAAATTTTATTTCACACTCCTCTTTCCTTCCAATTAATCCCTTCTTAAGTGGAGTTTGTTACTTCAGTTTACAGACAGTCCTTACTGCTTGCAATTGAGGTACCCTAACTGATGCCTCATTCTTCAGGTCTCAATTTAAATGACACCTCCTCAAGGAGGCTTATTTAGCTGTTACCCAAAAACTCTGTTCTCTTGGTGGGTGTTGATCCAAGCCAAAGATTGAAAGAAGGAAGGATTTATTTCTTGCAGCAGAAAAGGAGAACACCAGGAATCTTTCCCAAGCAGTGAGCTCAGAACTGCAAAACTTTAAGCTAAGGGTAAACGCATAATCATGAAGCGGCTTGGGCAGAGGAGAAGCCAGCACAGATTCGCTGCAAAGATAAGCAGAGTCTAAGCTTTAGTTGATTAAAGTCATCAGGGTCTGACCAATGGTCAACATCATCATCCCTTAGGTTCCAGTTAATCTGGGAGTTAAGCACTTCAGGCTAATCTTTACTACTGAAACAGAACTGGGAGTCTTTATAAATGATTTATTATCTGTGCTTTTGTTACTTCTCTTGCCTCATAACAGTCACTTGTTCCTGCATTCTTTTTTTCCCTTAAGATTATTCATAAGAGACTTGTTCAAGGATAAGCATTGGGACCAAGGTTGGATCACAGAATGACTTAGGCTAAAATGCCTTCTCTTACGTCAGGAACAGTATGAAAAGGCAAAATGATAGGATACTGAAAGAGAAACTCCCCAGGTCAGTAGATGCCCAATATGCTACTGGAGATCAGTGGAGAAATAACTCCAGAAAGAATGAAGGGATGGAGCCAAAGCAAAAAGAATACCCAGCTGTGGATGTGACTGGTGATAGAAGCAAGGTCTGATGCTGTAAAGAGCAATATTGCATAGGAACCTGGAATGTCAAGTCCATGAATCAAGGCAAATTGGAAGTGGTCAAACAAGATATGGCAAGAGTGAACATCGACATTCTAAGAATCAGCGAACTGAAATGGACTGGAATGGGTGAATTTAACTCAGATGACCATTAT
>NW_011494746.1:1121046-1121721 GCF_000754665.1 Bison bison bison | reverse complement strand
GGCAGGAATCCCTCAGAAGAAATGGAGTAGCCATCATGGTCAACAAAAGAGTTCGAAATGCAGTACTTGGATGCAATCTCAAAAATGACAGAATGATCTCTGTTCGTTTCCAAGGCAAACCATTCAATATCACTGTAATCCAAGTCTATGCCCCAACCAGTAACCTCTGAAGAAGCTGAAGTTGAATGGTTCTATGAAGACCTACAAGACCTTTTAGAACTAACACCCAAAAAAGATGTCCTTTTCATTATAGGGGACTGGAATGCAAAAGTAGCAAGTCAAGAAACACCTGGAGTAGCAGGCAAATTTGGCCTTGGAATACGGAATGAAGCAGGGCAAAGACTAATAGAGTTTTGCCAAGAAAATGCACTGGTCATAACAAACACCCTCTTCCAACAACACAAGAGAAGACTCTACACATGGACATCACCAGATGGTCAACACCGAAATCAGATTGATTATATTCTTTGCAGCCAAAGATGGAGAAGCTCTATACAGTCAGCAAAAACAAGACCAGGAGCTGACTGTGGCTCAGATCATGAACTCCTTATTGCCAAATTCAGACTTAAATTGAAGAAAGTAGGGAAAACCATTAGACCATTCAGGTATGATCTAAATCAAATCCCTTATGATTATACAGTGGAAGTGAGAAATAGATTTAAGGGACTAGATCTG
>NW_011494746.1:1119436-1119968 GCF_000754665.1 Bison bison bison | reverse complement strand
ATCTCAATTGCACTCATCTCACACGCTAGTAAAGTAATGCTCAAAATTCTCCAAGCCAGGCTTCAGCAATATGTGAACCATGAACTTCCTGATGTTCAAGCTGGTTTTAGAAAAGGCAGAGGAACCAGAGATCAAATTGCCAACATCCACTGGATCATGGAAAAAGCAAGACAGTTCCAGAAAAGCATCTATATCTGCTTTATTGACTATGCCAAAGCCTTTGATTGTGTGGATCACAATAAACTGTGGAAAATTCTGAAAGAGATGGGAATACCAGACCACCTGATCTGCCTCTTGAGAAATTTGTATGCAGGTCAGGAAGCAACAGTTAGAACTGGGCATGGAACAACTGACTGATTCCAAATAGGAAAAGGAGTTTGTCAAGGCTGTATATTGTCACCCTGTTTATTTAACTTATATGCAGAGAACATCATGAGAAACACTGGACTGGAAGAAACACAAGCTGGAATCAAGATTGCCGGGAGAAATATCAATAACCTCAGATATGCAGATGACACCACCCTTATGGCAG
>NW_011494746.1:1116499-1119302 GCF_000754665.1 Bison bison bison | reverse complement strand
CTGATGCTGGGAGGGATTGGGGGCAGGAGAAGGGGACGACAGAGGATGAGATGGCTGGATGGCATCACTGACTCGATAGACGTGAGTCTCAGTGAACTCTGAGAGTTGGTGATGGACAGGGAGGCCTGGCGTGCTGCGATTCATGGGGTGGCAAAGAGTCCGACACGACAGAGCGACTGATCTGATCTGATCTATGTCAGGAAAGTCATGCATGGTTCTCTCTTTCCAGAGATTTCCTACAGCCCCCTCCCCCCTGATCTGCTTACATCATTGCTTTCTCTAAAATAGGTCCTCTCCCCTTTTCCTGTCATTATTGTTTTTATCTCAGCACTTTGTTTACTTTATGGCACTTAACACAACTTGTAACTTTTTTTTTTTTTTGCTATGTTCTGTCTCCCCACCGTGTCCATTTCTTCACCACTATATCTCCATTACCTAGCACACTGCTCATTATTGGATAGACAAAAAATAAATTTTACCTGGTGTTAAATGCATCGAACAGTGGTCAAGAATGACTCAGAGAGTTCTGAAGTGACCAACTACATATATTGGTAGAAAGTGAGAATATAGGAAGTTAGAAACAGTTTGGAGGAAGGGACCAGAAGATGATCAGTTTTGTTTGCACATGTTGAATTTGAAGTTTTGAATAATTTCAATATAACACCTAGTAGGCAGCTTGAAATACAGATTTAGAGCTCTGAAAAGACCATTACATTGGAGCTACAGATTTAAGAACCTTGAGAACTGGTGAGATCAGGCATGAAGAGCATGAAAAAACTACAGAGAAGGTTTAGGAGGATCTACAAAGAATAACATTTATACAGTGGGCAGAAAGAGCAGCAAAACTTTAGAGGACCCAGCAGGGGCTGTCAGGAAGAACCAGGGAGAAACCTTCAGGGAGCAGGTAGTGGTCACAAATAGTTCAGATGGTTGAGCGGGGCATAAATTGTGTCACATAGTCTGAAAGAGTCCCTTAGAACTGCCAATTAGGAGGCTTAGATACGGGAACCTTATAATAATTTCAGTGGGTAGTGGGCTGTGGTCTGAAGACAGAATGTTAGGAAGTGAATGTAGTAACTGTAGAACATGCTTTCAGGAAGGGCAACCATGAAAACAGATTTTATTTGGAAAGAGAGGCAAGGTCAAAGGACACTTGAAAGAAAGCTTAGAGTCTCTATATAAGAGGGGAGGGGAGAGAGGGAGCGAAGATGGGTGTGGAAATAACTGATGGAAGAATTTGATAGGAGCAGTTGACAGGAAGAGACAACAAAGCGTTGCCCTTCTTTGAAAATGTGAAGATAGTGCTCACTTCAGCAGCACATATACTAAAATTGGAACAATACAAATAACATGGCCCTTCCACAAGGATGACACAAAAATTCGTGAAGTGTTCCATATTTTTTAATTAAAACTACAATGAGGTATCACCTCACACCAATCAGAATGGCTATCACCAAAAATCTACCAACAGTAAATGCTGAAAAGGATGTCGAGAAAAGAGAACCCTCTTGCACTGTTAGTGGGAATGTAAATTGATAGACTCACTATGGAGAGCAGTATGGAGATTCCTTTAAAAACTAGGAATAAAACTACCATATGACCCAGCAATCCCACTACTGGGCATATAACCTGAGAAAACAATAATTGAAAGAGACGCATGTACCCCAGTGTTTTTTGCAGCACTGTTTACAATAGCTAGGATGTGAAAGCAGCCTAGATGCCCATGGACAGATGAAAGGATAAAGAAGCTGTGGTACATATATAAAATCGAATATTACTCATCCATAAAAAAGAACACATCTGAGTCAGTCTTAATGAGGTGGATGAACCTAAAGCCTGTTATACAGAGTGAAGTAAGTCAGAAAGAGAGAAACAAATATCATATATTAATGCATATATATGGAATCTAGAAAGATGGTACTGATGAACCTATCTGCAGGGCAGCGATCGAGATGAAGATGTAGAGAACAGATTTGTGGACACAGAAAGGGAAGAAGAGGGTGGGATGAAAGGAGAGAGTAGCATGGAAACATATACATTACCATCTGTAAAATAGATAGCCAGTGGAAATTTGCTGTATGAAGTAGGGAGCTCAAATCAGGTGCTCTGTGACAACCTAGATGGCTGGGATGGAAAGGGAGGTGGGAGGGAGATTCAAGAGGGAGAGGATGGATATATGTATGTGCTATGCAGTACTCAGTCGCTCAGCCGTGTCCAGCTCTTTGGACACATGCAGACCCCATGGACTGCAGCCCACCAGGTTCCTCTGTCTGTGCGGATTCACCAGGCAAGAATATTGGAGTGGGTTGCCATGCCCTCCTCCAGGGCTATATGTATATCTATGGCTGATTCATGTTGATATATGGCAGAGACTAATACAATACTGTAAAGCAATTATCCTCCAATTAAAAATAAATTTTAAAATGCAAAAATAAATAAATTCAAATATGTATATAAAAGAAAATGTAAAGATAAATTTTAAAGGAGAGCGGAGTAACAAGGAGTTGAGATGTTTCTGACGGCCTTTAAATTATCTACAAAGGGAGCAAAATAATGTGTTGCAAGGGAGGAAATGGAGGGGGGATTTGGACTAGTTTTTAAGAGAAAAAGATGGTAAAGTTTGTGTAAAACAGAAAAGGTCTGCTGATTGCAGATCTACCATGGCTGGAAATTCTTTTTTCCTCCTTCCTCTTTATGCCTTCCGGCCTGGAAAATCCCATGGGCGGAGGAGCCTGGTAGGCTGCAGTCCATGGGGTCGCTAAGAGTCAGACACGACTGAGCGACTTCACTTTCACTTTTCACT
>NW_011494746.1:1111669-1116299 GCF_000754665.1 Bison bison bison | reverse complement strand
GACACGACTGAGCGACTTCACTTTCACTTTTCACTTTCATGCATTGGAGAAGGAAATGGCAACCCACTCCAGTGTTCTTGCCTGGAGAATCCCAGGGACGGCGGAGCCTGGTTGGCTGCCGTCTATGGGGTCGCACAGAGTCGGACAGGACTGAAGCGACTTAGCAGCAGCAGCAGCAACCTAGTCTTGCTCCTAAAAGACTTCAGGTCGCCAAATACTAATTCTTGCACAGTCTACTCCAATACTAGATTTTCTCCCCCAACAATAACGGGCAATGAACGGACGGCTCCCCCACCTCTCTTCAACAGTGAAAGTTAAGCTGGCCTCCAGCACTTCTGCGGACCCCAACCCCCGCTACTATGGATCACATTCCTTGGTACAGCGAAGACACCTCCTAAATGCTTGCTGTGGACAATGGTAGATTTAGGGACAGAAGGTCCGGTTCCTTCGTAAATAACTTCTTCACAGAGTGCAGCACGTGTTTAAGATCTGCTGAAGAAAGGGAAAGCTGAGGGACCGAGCACTGCATTTCCTTTTGTGCTACCTGCGTGTCCGAACACAACACCTATGAGCATTAAGAGCCAACCGACCAACTTTTCTTAAACGAAAATACAATTGCTGCTGCTGCTGCTAAGTCGCTTTAGTCGTGTCCGACTCTGTGCGACCCCAAAGACGGCAACCCACCAGGCTCCGCCGTCCTTGGGATTCTCCAGGCAAGAACACTGGAGTGGGCTGCCATTTCCTTCTCCAGAAAATACAGTAGTCCAAGCAAAACACCAGGAGCCGAAGCTGGAACAAGAAAAGGTGCGAGTTCCAAGCTCGCAAACAGACCAGGGCGAGACGATATCTCCGCCCCATGACGTCACATGTCCTCAGCCTCCCGGCCCACCCTGCGCCGGGCGTGTCTTATGCCTGGCAGGGCTTCTGCTTCGCCCCGCCCCCAGATGACGTCACAAGACCGCAACCTCTAGTATCTCTCTGCCGAGACTTTTCATCGCCGGGCGCGGTGGCGCGCGCCTGTAGTCCCAGCTACTCGGGAGGCTGAGGCTGGAGGATCGCTTGAGCTCAGGAGTTCTGGGCTGCAGTGCGCTATGCCGATCGGGTGTCCGCACTAAGTTCGGCATCAATATGGTGACCTCCCGGGAGCGGGGGACCACCAGGTTGCCTAAGGAGGGGTGAACCGGCCCAGGTCGGAAACGGAGCAGGTCAAAACTCCCGTGCTGATCAGTAGTGGGATCGCGCCTGTGAATAGCCACTGTACTCCAGCCTGGGCAACATAGCGAGACCCCGTCTCTTTTGTTTATTTATCATCGCCCTGATTTAAGGGAACCTAAATTTTCTGTACAACTAACGGATTCAAATTTTGTGTAAACAACAAACGTTTACCTTTTTCCAGATACTTTTTACGTGTTCAGTAGTTCACTAATGTGTGCATTAAAAACAGACGAGATATAACTGGCCTTTATTACTGGCTCACTCTTTAACACTTGTCTCCTATTTTATGTCTCCTTTACAGTTAAAACTCACTGGTTAACTAGGATATTCGAGGGATTGCACCTACCTCATCACTGACCCCTACTGGAGAATCAGCAGAACGTCTTTGCGAAAAGCTGTTATCACCCTCGAAACCAACAGGGGTTGCTCGTTTCCTCACAACCTATTGGAGAAAATGGTTGCTCCGCGTCAGTGGAAAAAATGCACCTCCGAGGCCAGATTTCCTATATTCTTCCCGTGACGGTTAGGTTTGCTAATTTTTATCGCCGTTTCCCTTAGTTAACCGACCTCTCCTCCCCACCCTCCTGCCACTGGATGTCACCTCATTCACCACTAGACTATCAAGGTTTTTGCTTTTAAAGGTTTCTGGCGAAGTATCTAGCCCTTTTGCCAAGCCTTACTTAGTGCGGGTTTACAGGTAGGGCTGACCTTCCAAATACTCCCTCTTTTTAGGGGAACAAGCAAACCTATAAGAGGAACCCAGACGTTCCTGTTATAACCAAGGTAACCGGAACAATGTGGAAAAATGCTGTCAGCCTGTCTCACCTTCTCGGATTGCCCACAGCTAACCTTAGATGGTTTAAAATTCAACATTTAAAAAACGAAGATCATGGCATCCGGTCCCATCGTTTCATGGCAAATAGATGGGGCGGGGGAGGGGTGTGGGAAAGGAAACAGTGGCAGATTTTATTTTCTTGGGCTCCAAAATCACTGCAGATGGTGACTGCAGCCATGAAATTAAAAGACTCTTGCTCCTTGGAAGAAAAGCTGTGGCGAACCTAGACAGCGTATTAAAAAGCAGAGATGTATATAGTCAAAGCTATGGTTTTTCCAAGTAGTCATGTATGGATGTGAGGGTTGAACCATAAAGAAGGCTGAGCACCGAAGAACTGAAGCTTTCAAAATGTGCTGCTGGAGAAGACTCTTGAGAGTCCCTTGGACTGCAAGGAGATCAAACCAGTCAATCCTGAAGGAAATCAACCCCAAATATTCTTTGAAAGGACTGATGCTGAAGCTGAAGCTCCAGTACTTTGGCCACTTGATGCGAAGAGCCTTCTCATTGAAAAAGACCCTGATGCTGGGAAAGATTGAGGGCAGGAGGAGAAGGGGGCGACAGAGGATGAGTTGATTGGATGGCATCACTAACTCAATGGACATGAGTTTGAGGAAACTCCTGGAGATAGTGAAGGACAGAGAAGCCTGTGTGCTGCAGTCCATGGGATCACAAAGAGTCAGACAGTACTTAGCAACTGAACAACCACCTTAGAGATGGAATTGAAGTGCAGGGAACTTCGAGCACTATATGGGGATGGATCTGGAACTCAATTGGTTAGAGCAATGCCTCAGAGCCCTCCACTGAGCTATGTAGAGCAAGTGTTGTATCTTTGTTTCGTTTTTAAAAGAAATAAGTGAATAAGGTATGAAAGAAGAGACTCTTTAAAATTGTCAGAAGTTTTTGGTGGTCTGTAATAGTAATTTTATCTTTATGAAAGAACTGTCTTAGAGCTTCCCCTTTTAAATTTAGGCATTTTAGGGACAGAACTTCTCAGTTTTGTGGAACTGAGGTGTGGTAGGTAGGATAATGCCCCACAAAAAAGTGAACTTCCTGATGTTATTTTATGAGTTCATGGAATGAACTTCCTCTATGTTATTTTATGAGGTAAGATATTTCACACATGTGAGTAACTTAAAAATTTTGAGATGGAGAGACTATTCTGGATTATACCTTTGGGCCCAATGTAATTACAAGGATTATTACAATTATATATAAAGGAGGAAGGAAGATCAGAGTCAGAGAGATGTGAACTGGAAGCAGAGATTGGAGTCATGCAGGGTCACCAACCAAGGAATGTGAACAGCCTCTGGAAACTACAGCCCTGCTGACCTGTTTGGGACTTCTGACTTTCAGAACTGTCAGATAAAAAAGTTGTGTTGGTTAAGCCACTCAATTTGTGGTAATTTGTTACAGCAGCAATAGAAAGCAAATAGAAGGTCAGTCTGTACCTGAAAAAACTTGTGAGGTCAGAAAGGAATCATTCCAGTATCTGTCTTCTTTAAAATGCTTGTACTTTTTGTTTAAAAAACTTTTCACGTTCAATAAGTTTTCAGGGTTAATCTTTTTCTAAGGGGTGTGTGTGTGTGTATCTTTCTTTAAAGCATAATATTTTAACAGTCCATCCATTTATTCATCTATCCATTCATTTATCCATCTATCCATTTTTTAAAAGTTTACATGCCAAATATTTACCAGACCCTAGGTAATTAGGTACTAGATACTGATACTACATAATCAGAAATAGGACAGACAAGCCATTGCCTTTGTAGAGCTTCAGGTCTAATGAAAGGTGGGGCAGGGGTCAACGTGCTCAGTCACTCAGTTGTGTACAACTCTTTACAACCCCATGAAATATAGTCCACCGTGGTCCTCTGTCCATGGGCTTTTACAAGCGAGGCAGGGAGGGGGGAGGGGTAACAGTAATTTAAAAATAGGCCCTTTTTAAAGTGATTTGGGTTCTTATGATCCCTGCCAAAAATATCTAATTCATTCAGTTCAGTTCAGTTCATTTCAGTCGCTCAGTCGTGTCTGACTGTTATTGATATTTCTCCCGGCAATCTTGATTACAGCTTGTGCTTCTTCCAGTCCAGTGTTTCTCATGATGTACTCTGCATAGAAGTTAAATAAGCAGGGTGACAATATACAGCCTTGATGAACTCCTTTTCCTATTTGGAATCAGTCTGTTTTCCATGTCCAGTTCTAACTGTTGCTTCCTGACCTGCATACAGATTTCTTAAGAGGCAGGTCAGGTGGTCTGGTATTCCCATCTCTTTCAGAATTTTCCAGAGTTTATTGTGATCCACACAGTCAAAGGCTTTGGCATAGTCAATAAAGCAGAAATAGATGTTTTTCTGGAACTGTCTTGCTTTTTCGATGATCCAGTGGATGTTGGAAATTTGGTCTCTGGTTCCTCTGCCTTTTCTAAAACCAGCTTGAACATCTGGAAGTTCACAGTTCACGTATTGCTGAAGCCTGGCTTGGAGAATTTTGAGCATTACTTTACTAGCATGTGAGATGAGTGCAATTGTGTGGTAGTTTGAGCATTCTTTGGCATTGCCTTTCTTTGGGATTGGAATGAAA
>NW_011494746.1:1110638-1111257 GCF_000754665.1 Bison bison bison | reverse complement strand
TCTTAATATCTTCTGCTTCTGTTAGGTCCATACCATTTCTGTCCTTTATCGAGCCCATCTTTGCATGAAATGTTCCTTTGGTATCTCTAATTTTCTTGAAGAGATCTCTAGTCTTTCCCATTCTGTTATTTCCTCTATTTCTTTGCATTGATCGCTGAAGAAGACTTTCTTATCTCTTCTTGCTATTCTTTGAAACTCTCCATTCAGGGGCTTATATCTTTCCTTTTCTCCTTTGCTTTTTGCTTCTCTTCTTTTCACAGCTATTTGTAAGGCCTCCCCAGACAGCCATTTTGCTTTTTTGCATTTCTTTTCCATGGGGATGGTCTTGATCCCTGTCTCCTGTACAATGTCACGAACCTCTGTCCATAGTTCATCAGGTGCTCTATCTATCAGATCTAGTCCCTTAAATCTATTTCTAACTTCTACTGTATAATCATAAGGGATTTGATTTAGGTCATACCTGAATGGTCTAGTGGTTTTCCCTACTTTCTTCAATTTCAGTCTGATTTTGGCAATAAGGAGTTCATGATCTGAGCCACAGTCAGCTCCTGGTCTTGTTTTTGCTGACTGTATAGAGCTTCTCCATCTTTGGCTGCAAAGAATATAATCAATCTGATTT
>NW_011494746.1:1101101-1110479 GCF_000754665.1 Bison bison bison | reverse complement strand
CATAGACTTGGATTACAGTGATATTGAATGGTTTGCCTTGGAAACGAACAGAGATCATTCTGTCATTTTTGAGATTGCATCCAAGTACTGCATTTCGAACTCTTTTGTTGACCATGATGGCTACTCCATTTCTTCTGAGGGATTCCTGCCTGCAGTAGTAGATATAATGGTCATCTGAGTTAAATTCACCCATTCCAGTCCATTTCAGTTTGCTGATTCCTAGAATGTCGACATTCACTCTTGCCATCTCTTGTTTGACCACTTCCAATTTGCCTTGATTCATGGACCTGACATTCCAGGTTCCTATGCAATATTGCTCTTTACAGCATCGGACCTTGCTTCTATCACCAGTCACATCCACAGCTGGGTATTCTTTTTGCTTTGGCTCCATCCCTTCATTCTTTCTGGAGTTATTTCTCCACTGATCTCCAGTAGCATATTGGGCACCTACTGACCTGGGGAGTTCCTCTTTCAGTATCCTATCATTTTGCCTTTTCATACTGTTCATGGGGTTCTCAAGGCAAGAATACTGAAGTGGTTTGCCATTCCCTTCTCTAGTGGACCACAGTCTGTCAGAACTCTCCACCATGACCCGCCAGTCTTGGGTGGCCTCACGGGCATGGCTTAGTTTCATTGAGTTAGACAAGGCTGTGGTCCTAGTGTGATTAGATGGACTAGTTTTCTGTGAGTATGGTTTCAGTGTGTCTGCCCTCTGATGCCCTCTTGCAACATCTACTGTCTTACTTTGGTTTCTCTTACCTTGGACGTGGGGTATCTCTTCATGGCTGCTCCAGCAAAGCGCAGCCGCTGCTCCTTACTTTGGACGAGTCTGAATGCCTAAAATACCCAATACCAAAAAAATTTCTCCTGGCCTGGGTTAAAATATGTTTTTCAGAAGGTCATTGTCACAATGCACTTTGTTTGGCATTTACTCAACACCATTACTAAATATGTAATTTAACCCTCTACCCAATACTTAGTAATACTCTACAATTTCCTACAATATCCATGAAAGAAGTATGCAGTTGACCATACTTTTTTCTAAGCCTTTAATTTTGTTAACAGTGGAATATCTTAGACATTCAGCAACTTTAAGGTTTTATGTTTTCAAACCTACTAAGCCTTATCCTTTATGGTTTCTGTTTTTGGTGTTTGCTTTGAAGGGTCTCACCATTCCAAGAACATATACATAATGACGTTAATGTTTTAGGACTCTCTTATCTTCAGAGTACACACATACTTGATTAAAAAATAATGTTTTGTCCCTCCAAAACAATGCATTTTGTTCTTAAGGCTGCTTTGCTTTACTATTAATATTAGAACACTTACTTTCTTAAAACATTTTTTGCTTATTTGCCTTGTGTGTGTTATCCATAGGGTATACTGTAGATCGAATGTTTGTGCCCCCTCAAAATTCCATATGTTGAAACCAACTCACAAGGTCATAGTATTTGGACATGGGGACATAGTATTAGGTTATGGGGGTGAAGTCCTCATGAATGGGATTAAGTGCCCTTGTCAAAGAAACCCTAGAGAGCTCCTTTGCTGCTTCCACCACAAGAGGGCACAATAAGAAGATGCCTATCTATGAACCAGGAAGCAGTTCTTCACCAGATCTTATACTTCCCAGTCTTCAGAACTGTGAGAAAAAAAGTATTTATTACTTAAGCCACCCAAACTATGGTATTTTTGTTACAGTAGCCTGAAGGGACTAAGAGTGTAGAATAAACTACTCCAAAGTTTTGTTGTTTGAAATAACTATTTTATCTCATTATTTTGAGGGTCAGGAATTTGGGCAAAGCTCTGCTGAACAACGGAGAAGGCAATGGTACCCCACTCCAGTACTCTTGCCTGGAAAATCCCATGGACAGAGGAGCCTGGTAGGCTGCAGTCCATGGGGTCTCTAAGAGTTGGGCAGGACTGAGCAACTTCATTTTCACTTTTCGCTTTCATGCATTGGAGAAGGAAATGGCAACCCACTCCAGTGTTCTTGCCTGGAGAATCCCAGGGACAGGGGAGCCTAGTGGGCTTCTGTCTATGGGGTCGCACAGAGTCGGACACGACTGAAGCGACTTAGCAGCAGCAGCAGCTGCTGAACAATTCTACTCCAGGTGATACTGCCTGTGGTCACTTACTGGTATTCAGCTGTTGGCTGGTCTGATCTGGACAGTCCAAGGTGCCTTGATTGATATGTCTGGTACCTTGGTAGGCTTGACTGCAAAACTTTCAGTCATGACACTCCCTCTCCATGTAGTATTCAGGACTCTCTGTGGCAGATTGTGAGACTTCTTACACAGTGACTCACTCTTCAAGAGACCAAGTTGAAAGTTACCAGTCCTCTTAAAGGCTAAAGGCAGAAAGAGCATAGCATCGCTTCTGTCTGCTGTGCTTTATTAGTTAAAGCAGCCATGGGCCAGCCTATATTCAAAGGTGTGGAGAGAACAGAACCTCCTGTATGGATGTTAAAGAATTTGTGGCCAGGACTCCCCTGATGGTTCAGTGGTTAAGATTCTGTGCTTCTATTGCAGGGGGCACGTATTTAATTCCTGATTAGGGAACTAAGATGTCACTCTGAGCAGCCAAAAAAAAAAAAAAGAATTTGTAACTATTTTAATCCCCCATATGTATCCGTTACCTGTGTTTTCTTTTTAACTTCTGTGAGATACGTCATACATATGAAAGATACAAATGTAAAATTTAAAGTGTTTATAAAATAACCAACTATATAACTGGTATTCAGAAATAGAACTTGCTAGCATCCTAGAAGCCCATACCCAAATAGCCTTCCTCTTGGACATAACCACTATTCTAACTTTGTGACATTATCCTGTTATACTTTATGGTTTTACCACCTGTATATGCATCTCTAAATAGTTTTTCCTCCTTCAAGCAGTGTTGACTTCTAGGAAGTTCTTGATTGCATTAAGACAATTTATTTCTCTGAAACTGTAACCCCAGGGGTTACAGATAATAAATCAAACATTTTCATCCCTCAACACCTCAACCATTTCTTGCCCTGCATTGTTCCAATCTCATTTTACCTTTCTGTTTGTCCAGTTTGTGTATCTGTCTTGGAAAGTAATAGCCCCAATAGAGAGCATAATATTCTATTTCTGGTTTATCATCTAAGTGTAGAATGTCTCATCTTTCATTCTAGATCCCAAACTTCTACTGAGAAAGCCAGATAACACTGATGCCTAATGCTGACTTTACAAGAGACAAAAATACCTGATATACAACAATGCTTGGGGCTCAATTTATGGTGTTGAATGAATAAATGGATGAATTTTAAAGCCTCGTAAAAAGTTGGCATACTGGAACATGGCACAGTAGGGAACTCCTAGGTTCTGTCTGTTCCTCTCAGAAGCAATGAATAAGCTGGCAAAAACTGTTAGAATCATGTTTTTTAGAACTTTAGAATCTTAAGTTTAAAAATTTACAGCAACCAAGAAAATGTTTAATGAATTTAAAAAAACCTACAGAATTTCAGTACTGGAGCTCTGTGGCATTTTCATTTTCTCTGTTCCATTCCCCCACTCTTCAGTTCAGCAGGAAAAGACGCTCTAAGGGATCTATTATATTTTTGGCACACTCTTCCTTACCTCATGGTGGAGTAGCAGTGAAATTTCTCCTTAGTAGTCAGAACAAATCACTGCAGCCAGCGTAGCAACTCCCTTGTTTGCTTTTGATTCAGAGGAACAAAGAGCCCAAAATTACTAGGCAGCAGTCTAAACTTTTAGTTCAATGGAATCATTATTGTGTCTTCTAGAAGAAGCATTTCTCCCTTTAGGCCTGAGACCTCTAGGCCAGCAGATTACAAGCCCACAAGGGGCAGGATGAAAAATTTTTGCTAGTGAGTTACTAGAGGTAGTAGTGAATAATGCCATTCCCATTTCCAGCCCTTCTTTCCTGGATTCATGAATATTGGCTATGGGAGAAATAGCACCCTATATTGGACACTGAGTCAGAGTATATAGACCCTCCTGAAGAACCTTGCCTCAGTCCTGTGAAGTATTGGCACCTAGCTGTGTTGTAACTGAATCCTTGAAAGGTTATGCCATCATTCTATCAAGTCAGTTGCTTCAGGATGGTGGGGGAAATGGTAAAACCGGTAAAATCCATGAGAACAAGCCCATTACTCTACTTCATTTGCTGTGAAGTGAGTTTTTGATCAGAAGCAATGCTGTGTGAAAAACCATGTTGGTGGAAAAGGCATTCTGTAAGCCCTGGATGGTAGTTTTGGCAGAAGCATTGCATGGAGGGTAGGCAAATCTGTGGCCAAATATATGTCTGTTCCAGTAACAACAAAACCTCGCCCCTTCCACGATGGAAGTAGTCCTGTGTAATCAATGTGCCTCTAGGTAGTGGCTGATCACCTTGGGGAAGGGTACCATGTCTAGGACTCAGTGTTGGCCTTTGCTGCTGGCCAGTTAGGCACTTGGCACTGGCTGCAGCCATCTGCCTTGGTGAGTGGAAGTCCATGTTGCTGAGCCCCTGCATAAGCTCCACCCCTGCCCCTGCCACCATGGCTACTCTGTTCATGATCCCTTTGGCTAATGACAGAGGTAGCTGGGGAAGGAATTTGGTTAGTATCTACAGAATAAGTTGGTCATCTTTCCACTTGATTATTAAAATCCTTCTCTACTTAGATCAATCTTTGGTGAGCATATTTATGGGATCCAAATACCTCCATATTCTCCACCTATTTTGATAGGTCTGTCCACATACCTCTCCCAGACTTCATCATCACCCATTTTCAAATTACATTCCTTCCCAAGTCCCTGACCATCTAGTCAAACAATTGGCCTCAGCCCATGAATTGGTGTATAATTGCATAGCTGGAAATTTCTCCTTCCAAGCAAAATGAACAACCAGGTACTCTGCTCAAAGTTCTGCCTGCTGGGAGGATTTCCTTCATCACATCCCTTCAGGGAATGTCCCAGAAGGGGTCAATAGTGCTGCAGCTGTCTGTTTTAGGGTTGACATATCATACAGAACTACCTATACACCAGGCCCAAGTCTTCTCTTCCTCTGTCAACTGATTATAGGGAACTCCACATGAGGCCATAGGTGCAGGCTGGGAGAGAGAAGGTGGTGTAGCAGGAGTGAGGAACATGGGCATTTGGACCACATCTTCATGTAGCTAATTTGTGCCTTCAGAACCTGCTTGGGTCTGATCTCATATCTACCAATTCCATTTGATGATGGAGGGCTACTGTGCACCCCCAACTTTATAGCACGGTGGGTTAGGTAACACTCAGTCCATGATAGGCAGCTCAGGTTGCATGATAACTTTGGAGGCATGTGGTTAAGCATTCAGTTTCTCCAAAGCCCAGCAGCAGGCCAAATGCTGTTTCTTAAATGGAGAGCAGTTATCCACAGAGCACGGCAGGGCTTTGTTTCAAAATTCTAAGGGCCTACAGGGTGCTTCATCTACAGGGCCCTGCCAAATGCTGCGAACTGCATGCCTGTCTGCCGCAGCCACTGCAAGCCCCATTGGACCTGCTGGATCACATGTGGCAGAGCAACTGGCATGGCAGCCTGGACCTGATGCACAGCCTTCTCTTGATATGGACCCCACTCAAAATTAATAGCTCTTTGGGTCCCTCAGTAAATGGGCCAGAGTGACATACCTAAAGGAGGACTATGTTGTCTCCAAAATCCAAACAGGCCCACTGGTGTTGCACCTCTTTTTTAGTTGGAAAGGAGCCAGATGCAACAACTTAAACTTCACATTAATAAGGGATATCTTGACATATACCACACCACTGGATCCCTAGAAATTTCTCTGAGGCAGTTCTCTGAATTTTCGTCAGATTTATTTTCTCTCTCTGACACTACTCTATACTTACCTATAGGTATAGAGTAGCTGCTGTGTCTTTTCCCCTAAGTCTAATCACTGTGGTGTCATCAATGTAACGGATCCATGTGATATCTGGTGGAAGAGAAAGGTGATCAAGGTTCTGGCAAATTAAATTATGATGTAGGACTTGAGAGCTGATACTCCTGAAGTAGCACAGTAAAGGTGTATTTCTGGCCTTGCCAGTTGAAAGTAAACTGCTTCTTGTGGTCTTTCTAACAGAGGCAAAGACATAAGTAGATCAATAGCTGCATACAAGGTGCTGGGACTGTGTTAATTTGCTCAAGCAATGAAACCTCATCTGATATAGCAACTCCAACAGGAGTCCCCACCAGGTTAATCTTACAACATGCACTGTTATTCTTCAGGGTCCATCCATCTCTTGCACAGGCTGATTAGGTGAGTTGAATGGGATGTCATGGGAATGGCCACCCCTGCATCTTTAGGTCCTGATAGTGGTAGTAATCTCTGCAATCCCTCCAGGAAAGCAGTATTGCTTTTGGTTTACTATTTTCCTACATAGAGACAGTTTTAGTGGCTTCCACTTGGCCTTCTCCCCATAATTGCTCTCACAGGTCAGGAAACCTGTGTGGGGATTCTGCTAATTGTTGAGAATGTGTATTCCAATCATACTTTCCAGCACTGGAGAAATACCTGCATGGGGCATTTGAGGACACACTGGGCCCACTGTGAGACAGACCTGAGCTGAAACTTCACTGACTACCTGACCTCCATAAACCCCTACTCTGAGTGGACCACAGCCATGTTTTGAGTCTCCTGGAATTACTGTGAGTTCAGAGCTAGTATCCAGGAATCCCCCACAAAGCCTGACCATTTCCTTTTCCCCAATGCACAGTTACTGTGGTAAAAAGATGTAGATCTCTTTGGGGAAGTCTGGGAGAAAGATGAGCAGTATGCATTTTTGGCAGTGTCCTTCCTCAAGGGCACCCAGATTTCCTCTCAAACAAGAGGTTCTGGGTCCGTGAACTGGCTGGAGTCTGAGAATTGACTGAAAGACTATGACTCGGTTTTTATCATTTTTGTTCACTTAAGTTACAACTCTTTTGCTTACAGAGACCAAGTAAGAATTTAGTAAGCTTCCTATACATTTCAGTTCTAGGAACACCGTGCTCAAATAGCCAACACCATCAGTCTCCCTAGTCAGACTATTCTGATTGCTGCTTTGACTCTGCTGTTCACTATGATCATCACACCCACCTGGCCTCTGCACATGATTGCTGCCAGTGCTCTCTGCCACTCAGGCTGCAGTTACTCCCCTTGCATTCAGGTTTCCTGAATCAGTGGCACCTGCTCCCACTTTAAGTTCTGGCCTACAGAGAAACGTGATCACTGATATCTTCAACGGTGCGCAGGACCCCCTCACAAATTTATTTCTCACTGTTGTGGGGCAAGAAGTGTCCTCTGGTCCAGTGTAGGCCACCCCAAATTGTGCCTGAATGGCACATTGACTACTTTGAATTAAAGTTACTTAAGAAATGGCCAACATGAGAGAGACACTCTCATCCTCCTTTCTCTTATTCTGAAAGCAGGAAATAATTTCTCATATGAAAGGTACACTCCCTGCCTCCAGAGGTAGGACACCCTTAACCCCAGAGTCAGGGAACTCAGGCTGAGAAGCCTGTATAAATGAACCTTATTACTTCTTTATTACCCAAGTCTATATTCAGTTTAGATTCTTCACTACTTGAGTGCCTGAAAACCTGTTTTTTTTGTTCTGTCAGTTCCTTACAAATTTATTAATTTATTTAAAAAATATAAAGGCTGCCTGCTTTGGCCACTTCTTAGGTCCCATTTCTATGAAACCTCCATGTGCATTAATTAAAATTTATTTTTCTTTCTCCTCTTATGTTGTCTTGCATCACTTTTATTATTAATCCAGCCAGAAGAATTGAAGAGGGATAAAAGTGGAGATTTTTCCCTTGCTGACACTACACATTGACTATTTCTATGAGTTGAATGGAAAGTAAAATTAATAAATTATATAAATATAATTATATGGTAAAAATAAGACAAGATTAAAATAGTTTTGATAATTATATAATAAAATTGGCTTTAATAATTATATGATAAAAGTAAGAAACATTAAAATAAATAGACTTTCTTCCCACATATATATCTCAATAAGAAGTACCATGTTTATATTTTTGCGAGACTGATTTCCTGCTGTATCGTGAATCCTCTTTGGTGAGGCAATCTTGTCTTATAAGACTATAAATTATTCTGAAGTGAAACTCTGTTGGTTCCTAATGATTACCATTGCATCTTTCTGAGATCAGTAAACTTCCAAGTACGGGCTACAGGCCCTATTCATCTTGACAGTTACAAATGCAGATACCTTGAGCCAAAGTTAATTCAAAATCTCTGGTGTCGTGTTCAGGAATTTGCTTTGATTATCACCACAGTGATGAGTGAATCACACCAAAGCTTGAGAATCACAGCTCTAGATGATCCTACTGCGGCTGCTAAGTCTCCTCAGTCATCCATAAATAACTACCTCTAAATTTTCAGTTGGGACAAATGCCAATAAATCTGTTAGTGATTTCAGATATTCACCTTTATCTTCTTTTTGAAAATGGGAAGATGATTTATCCATTTACTCTTACCTCTAATTTTTCTCACAAGTCTCTAAGTATCCCTGATTCAGAAGTTTTTCAAAATCAAGAAATTATTCCAGAACCCAGAAATGATAGAATTCCATAGTAATTATAACACTTATCTTTATCTTCTTTCCCCCCTTATGTGTTTTCTTGTATTTTCCTTCTGTCGCTCATTTTCCTTGATAGACAAAGCATGAGCTATGTATGAGTTAGTAGAGTGGTTGTCTTATGTATAACTTAAATTAGTATCCTGCTCCTATCTTATTAGTCTAGGTCTAAGGGCCCTAAAGTGGGTGTTTTGCCATAACGTATTTCAGTTTTTGTTTGTAAAGAAGATCTGAGTGTTGTACCTTTCTATGTGGATTGCTTTTATGTAAAATATTTAGGCATTATTCAGGAAATGCCTGAAAGAGCCAACATAAGAACCTTAGTATTATTTATGTCCAGTTAGACCTCTCGCTTTTACTGTTTGTACTACAGTTAATGGGGTTCCCCGTCTTTTCTAAAACCTTCAAGTGGCTTATTCCATATTTTGATCTATTTTGCATGATTTACTGTGCCATCTGATGCAGTAATGCTGCGCTGTACGTGCTAAAGCGACCCACTGGGGCATCAATTCCCGGTTTCTTCTGAAATTACCCACCGAGCCGTTTTTTACTTAGAGTCGCCTTCTACTGGTGGGAATTCGGCTTGCCACGACTTGCAGCCGGTAAACCCTAGGATTCTGGTAGGTCTGGATTCCTCGCCGGGCGCTGTGGCGCGCGCCTGTAATCCCAGCTACTCGGGAGGCTGAGGCTGGAGGATCGCTTGAGCTCAGGAGTTCTGGGCTGCAGTGCGCTATGCCGATCGGGTGTCCGCACTAAGTTCGGCATCAATATGGTGACCTCCCGGGAGCGGGGG
>NW_011494746.1:1100659-1101001 GCF_000754665.1 Bison bison bison | reverse complement strand
AGTTCCTCTTTCAGTATCCTATCATTTGCCTTTCATACTGTTCATGGGGTTCTCAAGGCAAGAATACTGAAGTGGTTTGCCATTCCCTTCTCTAGTGGACCACAGTCTGTCAGAACTCTCCACCATGACCCGCCAGTCTTGGGTGGCCTCACGGGCATGGCTTAGTTTCATTGAGTTAGACAAGGCTGTGGTCCTAGTGTGATTAGATGGACTAGTTTTCTGTGAGTATGGTTTCAGTGTGTCTGCCCTCTGATGCCCTCTTGCAACATCTACTGTCTTACTTTGGTTTCTCTTACCTTGGACGTGGGGTATCTCTTCATGGCTGCTCCAGCAAAGCGCAGC
>NW_011494746.1:1092571-1100559 GCF_000754665.1 Bison bison bison | reverse complement strand
TCAAAACTCCCGTGCTGATCAGTAGTGGGATCGCGCCTGTGAATAGCCACTGTACTCCAGCCTGGGCAACATAGCGAGACCCCGTCTCTTTTGAGTTCTTACCTTAAAAAAGGCTTTCTTATTTTTTAATATCTTTTCATTTTTATTTTTAATCTTACTTCACCATTATCTAGCGAAACAACTGAATATTAAGGTTGCCAAGTGTTTATGGAGCCCCTATTGTATATCACGGAGAAGGCGATGGCACCCCATTCCAGTACTCTTGCCTGGAAAATCCCATGGACGGAGGAGCCTGGTGGGCTGCAGTCCATGGGGTCGCGAAGAGTCGGACACGACTGAGCGACTTCACTTTCACTTTTCACTTTCATGCATTGGAGAAGGAAATGGCAACCCACTCCAGTGTTCTTGCCTGGAGAATCACGGGGACGGGGGAGCCTGGTGGGCTGCCGTCTATGGGGTCGCACAGAGTCGGACACGACTGAAGCGACTTAGCAGCAGGAGCAGCATTGTATATCGGGTACTATGCTGAGCCCAGGTTCTCCCAATACCTAGAATGGATAAGAATCTCACAGTAAAACGCAAAATGCTCTTCGGCGAGCAAGACTTATCAGAATAGGAACTTTTTTTTTTTAAGAGTTGGTTTGCCTTGATCATTGAGGGTAACTGTAGGGCGAATGAAATAGTCCACTGCGTTAAATTTCAACAGTGTACGCCCCAGGGAAAGTGGTAGTTCCTCAGGTACACAAAGCGGTACCTGGGGAAATCCTCCTAGTACGTTGTTCATAAATTGTTATGACCAGTAGGGGTCACTATGGGGGCTGGCTTGAATCCCGAGAGGCAAGGGAGCAAAGTAACCGGACTAGTTTGTGAGCTTTCCAGGAAGGAATGCAGTTTCAAGAGAATAATTTGTATCTATTTCGAATTGTTTTGGTACGACGAAAAGCTAATCGACGACGACTTGACTGCCAAACTCTTCACAAAATGTGACTCAAAGACGTTCGCTTCGAGGAGTATTGGATCTTCTGCGCGGCCGTAGATCCGCCTAGTGCGCCTGCGCATAAGAGTAGCGGCGTTGAGTCAGGCCGGCAGTGGAGGAAACTGCGGTAGAGAACCTCGAGGCTCGCCATGAAGACCCGCTTTAGCACCGTTGACCTCCGTGCGGTACTTGCGGAGCTGAATGCCAGGTACCGTACGTCGGGTGACCAAGCTTGTGCAGGGGGTGCAGGAGGCAGAGGCCATGGCCCTACCGTAGAAATAAGAAGGGCCTTGTGTTTTCCCTCCCCGCCCCCCCCCTCCCCCGGGTGCTGTTCTCCTATAGACCTGGCTAGGCCTGAGTGGGCGAGCGCGTGACATCTTTCCGTGGCCCTGAGGATACCGGGGGGACCCCGGCGGCCACGTGCGCCACCCCCCGGCTCTCGTGGGCTGCTGGTCTCGCCAGGTCTTGCGTCCCACTTTGGCAGGGCTCTCCGCTTGCCGGCCTGAGTCGCCCCGGTCTGGCAGGAAACGTTTACTCAAAGAAGTCAGGTGGACGCCAGGACACCAGAGTTAAGTCATTAGTTCCAGAGGTTTCCAGACCAGAGGCTTGGTTTGGTAGACTCTCCTCCTCACCCCAAAGAGTTTTAGCTGGAGGTAATAGATTCGGCCGGAGATCTGCATTCTAGTTCGGTTTTTATTAATATTTTATTAATATTATTTAGCTGTGTGAGCTTTGTCATATTTCTCAGGGCTTCGTTTACATTTTTTCTTCTGTAATTAGTTGAGTTAGATTTTACTGTATTTCCTAATACATGTATTGGATCACTTAAAAAAAACTCTTTAAAGCATTGTATGTTCCTGGAGCTGGTCTATCACTTTTTTAAAACAGTTACATTCGAGGTTTAGCCAGAAGGTTGCTGGCCTTCTGGCACCCCACTCCAGTACTCTTGCCTGGAAAATCCCATGGATGGAGGAGCCTGGTGGGCTGCAGTCCATGGGGTCGCTAAGAGTCGGGCACGACGGAACGACTTCACTTTCACTTTTCACTTTCCTGCATTGGAGAAGGAAATGGCAACCCACTCCAGTATTCTTGCCTGGAGAATCCCAGGGACAGAGGAGCCTGGTGGGCTGCTATCTATGTGGTCGCACAGAGTCGGACACGACTGAAATGACTTAGCAGTAGCAGCAGCCTCTGCACTCTGGTTGACCCCCTGTCTTTAAAGATTCCCTCTTTGGCAGGCTGTGTTTCCGCTTACGCTTTAAATTGTGGGGAGTTTTATGTTTCAAATGGTAGTATGATTTATTACTTGTTTCTTTTCTTTTTGCAGCTTGCTAGGAATGAGAGTAAACAATGTTTACGATGTGGATAATAAAACGTATCTTATTCGTCTTCAAAAGTAAGAGCGTTTTATAGGCTTGTTTTATCTTATGTCATTAATTTTTTTTTTTAAAGCAACCTACTGTTAGTGCTGGTAGGACCCTAAAGACATTTTGACTTTTTTCTTCTACAGACCAGACTTTAAAGCTACACTTTTACTCGAATCTGGCATACGAATTCACACAACAGAATTTGAGTGGCCTAAGAATATGATGCCGTCTAGTTTTGCCATGAAGGTAAACCTTATTATACTTGAAGCTTAATGTTAAGGCCCTGAGAGTGGTCACTAACAATTGAAGTTATAAACTGGTTTTTCTTCGTTGGTATAAATAAAACAGATAAATACAGAGTAGTTGAGACATACAGGATGAATAAAGGAGATGTTTATTAACTTCTTCCTTTTACCCATCACACCACTTTGTGTTCCAGATCTTTCCTTCCCAAAGTTACCATTCTAATTCAAGCTTTTATAGAGCTGGACATTATAGTCTTTTAACTCTGTGCTTCTCACTATCAAAAAAAATTTGTTTCAGACCAGCAGTGATCTTTCTACAGCATCATTTTGATTAGTTACCCCACCTTTTACAATTGTCTGATATCTGAGTCTGTATCCTGCACCCCAGCACTCTTGGCTTTCTGTGTTCTGCCCTCCTTCCCTAGCCTTGTCTTCCACGGTTCACTTTTCAGCTGCCAGTATGTATTTTGTTGGAATACTCAATGACATTAGTATGCTACCAGCCATATCTTTTTTACTTTTCACTTCTCTCTGTTTTACTGTTAAAACTGAGATCCTGCATCTGTGAATGTATTACCCATTTGCTTATTGACATAACAGGTATACTGAGAGGTCGTGGTACAGAGGAAAGACGTTAGACTCAGATATACATAACTTTGAATTACTGATTTTGCTGCTTGAATACTTTTATAACTTGGAAATTTTACTTAACCTCTTGGGACTTGTTTCTTTAAATGTAAAATATAGATAATGCCTCTGTTACGGGGTTATTGGTGAGGATTGATTGAAGTTAAATGTAAAGCACCTAACACAATGCCTGACACATAGTAGGGCTCCATATGTATTAATTTCCTTCTTCCTCTCCTCCTCACTTTCCTTCAGAAATTTATTTGTTTTGGCATTGTGTTATTTCATTAGAGGCTTTACAGAGAAGATCCTTATCCCCAGCAACTTAGAATCTGTTTTGGATTACACGTTAGGTAAGTGTTTCCCAAATCGCAAGGCCTGTCACAAAATTATCAAATTCTTAAAAGTTTCATTTACTTAATAGTAACCCAAAATGTATCTTTTGGAAATTGTCCTTAATAATAATGACACTTTATATTTGTATAGCACTCTTCAAGGAATAATACTTCATTTGAGTTGTTTAGCAACTCAGTGGATATGAAGAACAAATATCATTTCAGTTTTACAGATGATATAACAGATAATAAGCTATATGCTTTTGGGATTGTGTAAACATCCCCAAATAAGGCTATATCAATAGGAGATCAGACACTCAAAAAAAAAAAAAAACAAACAAAAAACTTTGAGTTAGGTATACATGTCAATCTAAATATGTATACAAATTCCCTCCAGTGGAGTAGACAACATTAAGCACTTTATAAATATCTACAGCTGTTACTGTTGTATGTCAGGCAGGATCATGTTTAGTATGTGGTAAATCAGTGACTTTTCCTGATTCTCACATTTGGGAATGCCAGATACAGCTTTGTGACACTGACAGAAGCTTGTTTTCACCAAGATGCTAGTAGAGAAAGAAAAAAGAGGTTTTACATATGTATTATATGTCTGCCTATACTCATGATAATTTTCCCTTTTTTACCATTCCATGGTGTGGACTTCTATTCCATTCAAAGATGCCTTTTATCTTCATTTTAACTTTATTTTTCTCATAAAAATATTACTGGGGAAATTGACTATGATTTTCACCTGGGGATTTAAAGATAGCCCTGAATGTAGGTCACTGTTTAAATCAAAATTAATGTAGGCCACTTCTAAATGAAAACTGTTAAATTTAGGAGGGGGAGATTATTTATTCTGTGAAGGTTGAAAAGTCTCATATCTGCCTCAATATAATGTGAGTATAAAATTCTGCCTGAATACATAAAATGAGAATTTTAGTCAGTTTGAACTGTAGCTCTGGAGAACTCTTCTTAGTTATGAAAGAATTGGCATTGATTTGAAGAATGACCCTGGATATTTCTTCTTCTTTTTTTCTTTTTTAAAGATGGTTTTAGATGAATTTATCTGTAAAATTTGTCTTGGAGTTGAGTCTTGAGGAAAAGAAAGCATCCTTTCTTTCTGGTCTTGACTAAGAGGTCTTTCAAATTAAAAAATGAGAAACAATTGTTAAAAATTTTTTAAGGAGCCACAGAGTAGTTTTGTTTTTGGTTGATGTCGTACATAAGATATTTATACTAAAGAGTAGTATGGGTTTCCCTCATAGCTCAGTTGGTAAAGAATCTGCCTGCATTGCAGGAGACTCAGGTTCAATTCCTGGGTTGGGAATATCCCCTGGAGAAGGAAATGGCAACCCACTCCAGTATTCTTGCCTGGAGAGTCCCACGGACAGAGGAGCCGGGGGGCTATAGTCCATGGGATCGCAAGAGTCAGACACGACTGAGTGACTTTCACTTCGAAGGGTAGTACGTGTAATATAAAACAGTAGGTATTTACCAAGTAAGTTGCCTTTGGGTTTAATATGTTCATTTTATTTTAATTGCTGATAAGAACAAGAACCTTATGACTAGGCATAGAAATGGGATTTGATAAAAGATAGGAGTTGCTGCATTTGGAGTTGAGCTAAGTTGTTCAAAAACTTGGAGATAGTACCAGAAAAATTCTGCTTGGGCTTTGTTAATAAAGTTCGTGAGAATAGGTTATTAGTTGTAAGTTGGAGGACTGATTTACAGTATTTCAGTAAGCTCATGGTTCAGAATTTGTATTTGAACTGAAAGATTAGTGGAAATCATTAATCTTGGACACAAACACACAAAAGGGAATTTGGGATATTTAAAAAAGTGGAGTAGAAAGAGGCTTTTAAAAAAGGTTACAGTTTTGTGTGTGGTCTTCAGGACAAGAACAGGAATTTATTTAGCAGTGTATAAAGCAAAAAAGTAAATTTCATTATCTGTTATTGTCTACTTAAAAATTGAATATGAAATACTGTTTCAGAGTTAGCAGTCAGAGTGGTCTGAAATAAAATGTATTTCTTCTGATTATCATTCTGTAAGTTTTGATTTTAAGACTATACTGTTTTATCTACTAGTCTTAAGATATTATTCCTAATGGAAATTAGAAGGAGAAACTTACTTATAAACCAATACCGAATGATTAGAAATTCACTTTTACTATTTAAATGCCTTTTTCTTCTCTTTCTTGCTAGTGCCGAAAACATTTGAAGAGTCGGAGATTAGTCAGTGCAAAGCAGCTTGGTGTGGATAGAATTGTAGATTTTCAGTTTGGAAGTGATGAAGCTGCTTATCACTTAATCATTGAGCTCTATGACAGGGTAAGTTAAATTTGGGGGTGGGGTGAGGAGAATTCACTGTATTGTCGATTATTCATGTAATAGTGCTATCAGACATGAGCAGGGAACATTTTTTTCTTGTGAAAGGCCATTGATACACTAGGATAATGTAGTGCAATGCAAGTAAAATGTAATCTTCCATTAATCTTCATTTTATCTGGAGGCCAGAATTTAGGCAGACCTTAGCCATTTAAACAGAAGCAGAAGATATTAAGAAGAGATGGCAAGAATACACAGACGAACTATACAAAAAAGATCTTCACGACCCAGATATCACGATGGTGTGATCACTGGCCTAGAGCCAGATATCCTGGAATGTGAAGTCAAGTGGGCCTTAGAAAGCATCACTACGAACAAAGCTAGTGGAGGTGATGGAATTCCAGTGGAGCTATTCCAAATCCTGAAAGATGATGCTGTGAAAGTGCTGCACTCCATATGCCAGCAAATTTGGAAAACTCAGCAGTGGCCACAGGACTGGAAAAGGTCAGTTTTCATTGCAATCCCAAAGAAAGGCAATGCCAAAGAATGCTCAAACTACCGCACAATTGCACTCATCTCACACGCTAGTAAAGTAATGCTCAAAATTCTCCAAGCCAGGCTTCAGCAATATGTGAACCATGAACTTCCTGATGTTCAAGCTGGTTTTAGAAAAGGCAGAGGAACCAGAGATCAAATTGCCAACATCCGCTGGATCATGGAAAAAGCAAGACATCTATTTCTGCTTTATTGACTATGCCAAAGCCTTTGACTGTGTGGATCACAACAAACTGTGGAAAATTCTGAAAGAGATGGGAATACCAGACCACCTGATCTGCCTCTTGAGAAATCTGTATGCAGGTCAGGAAGCAACAGTTAGAACTGGACATGGAACAACAGACTGGTTCCAAACAGGAAAAGGAGTTCGTCAAGGCTGTATATTGTCACCCTGTTTATTTAACTTACATGCAGAGTAGTACATCATGAGAAATGTTGGACTGGAAGAAGCACAAGCTGGAATCAAGATTGCCGGGAGAAATATCAATAACCTCAGCTATGCAGATGACACCACCCTTGTGGCAGAAAGTGAAGACGAACTAAAACAGCTCTTGATGAAAGTGAAGGTGGAGAGTGAAAAAGTTGGCTTAAAGCTCAACATTCAGAAAACGAAGATCATGGCGTCCGGTCCCATCACTTCATGGGAAATAGATGGGGAAACAGTGGAAACAGTGTCAGACTTTATTTTTCTGGGCTCTAAAATCACTGCAGATGGAGATTGCAGCCATGAAATTAAAAGACACTTACTCCTTGGAACGAAAGTTATGACCAACCTAGATAGCATATTCAAAAGCAGAGACATTACTTTGCCAACAAAGGTTCATGTAGTCAAGGCTATGGTTTTTCCTGTGGTCATGTATGGATGTGAGAGTTGGACTGTGAAGAAGGCTGAGCACCATAGAGTTGATGCTTTTGAACTGTGTTGTTGGAGAAGACTCTTGAGAGTCCCTTGGACTGCAAGGAGATGCAACCAGTCCATTCTGAAGGAGATCAGCCCTGGGATTTCTTTGGAAGGAATGATGCTAAAGCTGAAACTCCAGTACTTTGGCCACCTCATGCGAAGAGTTGACTCACTGGGAAAGACTCTGATGCTGGGAGGGATTGGGGGCAGGAGGAGAAGGGGACGACAGAGGATGAGATGGCTGGATGGCATCACTGACTCGATGGACGTGAGTCTGGGTGAACTCCGGGAATTGGTGATGGACAGGGAGGCCTGGCGTGCTGCGATTCATGGGGTCGCAGAGAGTCGGACACGACTGAGCGACTGATCTGATCTGATCTAGCCATTTAAAATAGTATTTGAGGGACTTCCTTGGTGGTTTGTGATTAAGACTGTGCTTCCACTGGGAACTAAGATCCCATATGCCATGTGTGCAGCCAGAAAAACAAAAAATAATAGCATTTAAATGTGGTAGATGAAAATCTGAGAATTGAAGATATTATCTGGTACTTTAAATTTCAGAACTAATGTGATAGAGCCAGCAAATTGTCAAATAGTTTTGTCATAAACAGCATTTGAGACCTAGGGACATTGCCACATTTTCAGTGTCATC
>NW_011494746.1:1060576-1092471 GCF_000754665.1 Bison bison bison | reverse complement strand
TTCAGTGTCATCAGTTATAAAAGGAAGACTGCTGATGGCCTCACCATTCTTCTTGCCTCTTAATCTTTCTCTTAGTTACCTGTTCTATCTTGGAAATGTTTTTTCGTGAGCTGTCAACAGCAAAATACCATTTGCATGAAAAATTTAAGTATAAAAAGTGAGATCATAGAAGTGCTAGGTAAAAATATGGATTAAGATGGACGAATTTGGGATGAAAAAGGCTTTTAAGCTTAACAGTGAAAATAATAAATATTACTACTTAACCAACCAGTAAGACAGTTTAAAAACTGAGTAAAGCAGAAAACACCATGAGCTACATATGAAGTGAAAAACTGGGAAGAAGTGTTTTTAACTCACAGGATAAATAAAGTGTTCATTACCCTCAATATGTAGTTTTCACAAACCATTCAAGTGGAAAAAATGGGTAAAGTACTTGATTACACAATTCAGAAAAGAATAATACAAATGGCTTATGAAAGCATGAAAACATGTATAAATTCACGAATTACTGAAAGATGAAAATGAGATATTTTTCTTTCTCCTCTTATTCTTTTTTTTTTCGTCAGCATGTAAATGATTGGAATGTTTGATGACAACCAATATTATCAAGAATGTACAGGGAGTTCCCTGGTGGCCTAGTGGTTAGGACTCTGAGCTTTCAGTGCCATGGCCCAGGTTTAATCCGTGGCCAGAAAAAAGACGAATTAAAAAGTTGTTCATGTTACTCTCTTTTTTCTAAAAAGGAAAGGTTTCTAAAAAGGTTCTAAAGGGAGAGGATATATGTATACCTATGGCTGATTTATGTTCAGGTTTGACAGAAAACAACAAAATTCTGTAAAGCAATTATCCTTCAATTAAAAAATTAGAAAAATAAATAAATAAATAAAATTCATCATCGTGTGTGGGGGAAAAAAAAAAAGAAAAAGAGGAGTGGTAGAAGTCGTCATAAAAAAAAAAAAAAAGTTGTTCAGGAACAAGGGCAGATTAGAACATTATTTTCGAGGATTATTTGACAGATTGTAACATGATTTTTAAAGTTTATGTGCCTAAACCTTTGACCCAGGAATTCCACTTCTAGGAATTTATTATAAGCGTTTGAGGCAAGTGCTTGGAAAGGACCATGTCAGGGATATTCTTATAGTGTTTATAATAGTTAAACTTGGAAAGAACCTGAATGTCTGTGTTGTTTGCTTTTTCTCCTTTTCTCTGTGATTATTATCTCCTGAATGGTCCCATTTATTTCTTGCATGAGTCATTTGGACTGGACTTAACTACAGCTCTTCGGTGGAAATTGGTCCCTATTTGTTCCTTATATGTGAGATAGAAGAGAATTTTTGTCTTCTTTCTAGACTCCAGGCAACTCCAGTATTCAAAGCTAAATTTCTTTGAATAAGAAATTAGTTAAATAATTAAGGGAGACCCAAATAATAGAATACTGTGTAATTTTTAAAAATAATATTGGGACTTTTTTTCTTATGAATGTTTTCACAAGATACTTTTAAGAATTTTCAGATTTTTGTTAGATAAATGTGCACTTAGTGAATCCTCACAAGTGAACTTACCTGTGTTAGTTATTGACCTGAATGTGGGACAGGGACAGCAAGACCAGCTGCTGATCCCTGCACTTTCTCTAACTGTCTGTGCACTTCTCTTTGCCAGTGATCCTTTCCTCTTCTGCCCCCTCCTCCCCTGCAGGCAAGAGCAGCTACAGCTGTAGCCCTCCTGGAATTGATTTTTGTATGTGGTCTCAGGTAGTGGTCCATTTTTTAAAATTTGTATGATAACTTTTTAAAAACTTTTGTTTTGAAATGATCATAGATTCATAGGAAGTTGCAAAGATAGGTCTGGTGTAACTTTCACCCAGTTTCCCTTAGTTGTACATCTTATATAATCATATTACAGTGTCAAAACCAGGAAATCAATATTGGTACATAGAGCCCTGTGCATTTTACCACGTTTGTAGATTAATGTAACCAACACTGCAATCAAGATACAGAAGTCTTCCATTACCACAGAGATCTTCCTTGGGATAACCCTTTGTAGTAACACCCACCTCACTCCCTCCCATCCCAGCACCCTGGCAACAATTAATTTGTTTCATCTTCATAATTTTGTCATTATAAATTGAATCTTTAACAAAGAAAGTGGCCTCAAAACCTTGGTTAAAAGGACATACCGGATACTCTTAAATAGGAGTTGATAAACTATATAACCTATAGCCTCTTTTTGTAAAGGCTGTGTTTAAGAATGGCTTTTACATTTTGAAAGAGCCCTTTAAAATGAAAGAAGAATATGCAACAGAAACCATATGTGGCCCACAAACCC
Source organism: Bison bison bison (assembly GCF_000754665.1). Classification (NCBI taxonomy): domain Eukaryota; kingdom Metazoa; phylum Chordata; class Mammalia; order Artiodactyla; family Bovidae; genus Bison; species Bison bison. The sequence goes on along the minus strand of NW_011494746.1, from coordinate 1,090,146 downwards.
TAAAATATTTATCATCTTGCCTTTTATGGGAAAAGTTTGCTTACCCCTGCTCTTAAATAATAGACTCATATGTCAGCTAATATTGGACAGATACCAGTCTGTATCAGGGATGCCAAGTTAGAATTTTTAAGACTCTTTTTAGTCTAGAAGCAGATGTTTTCATGAAAATAGAGTGTTAACCTATGATCTGGGACGACTAGAATTGATTATACAGGACTGAGTAAATTGGAGAGTAATTGGAGACTGAGTAAATCTGATTGTGATTATTTTTTTCAGAATATCGTTGATTTTATTTTTGTGATGGTTACATGATAAAGCTCTTTACCTTTCTCTGACCTATAATTTAGTAGACTATACTAGTGCAAATCTGAGTGATATATTCTTTAAATGGTAGTTTGCTCTCTTTGATCCCTTAGAATTTAGGTACAGTTGCCTTTTACTGAGATTGTTTTACTGCCCATTGACAATGTGTATATTTACATAGGTTCAGTAAGAATTTTTCCTTTTTACCAGGTTACAATTAGGCAAATTTGAAGATAAATCTCATTTAATTAGATGTGAAAAGCTCACCATTAAGGAATAAACGTAACACTTCATGAGTGGAGCCTGTGTCCACAAAGTCCTCCTGAGAACCTAACCTTGGACCTCTTGTGTGGCATATAGGAGCCTAGCCTGCAGTAAGTGAGGAAGGTCACTTCTTGTAGATCTGCATGACTTCAGGTAGAGAAGAATTTACTTGTATTTGTAGGTATACCACAGATGAAGCCAGTGGTGTTTTGTTTTTTTTCTTTTTTGGCTTCTGTGGCTTTGAGTTAGAAGCAAATAGTAATTTTTAAGTTTCTGGAATAACAGAGGCTATTGAAAATAAAATTCCAAATTTCTTGTGAATTCTTCGGGCAGCAGTGATTATTATGACTTTGTAACTATTGATACCATGTGGCTCTAGATTTGCTTTCTATAGTACAAGGAGGTTTATGTAGTATATGTTGGTATTAACATTTCTTACTATACCTGTGTAAATCAGTCCAAGAAGTAGAGTAGCTTGTATATGTGTAATCAAGAATAATTTTAAATGTTGTGATTGTAAGAGGAGATTTAAAAATTATCCAAAATTTGAAGAGACAAAAAAGCATAAAATGTTGTTTTGAATATCCTGCCAGGTGTTGTCTGGCCAGTACTCCTGGGGATTCTAGGGATGTATATCTTTGATTTGCTACCCTTTCTTAAAATTTTTATTAGTTTATTTTTTTCGCTATCCTGGGTCTTCGTTGCTGCACTTGGGCTTTCTCTGATTGGCAGCAAGTGGAGGCTACTCTCTAGCTGTGGCGCGTGGCTTCCCGTTGTAGTGGCTTCATTGGTTGTGGAGCGTGGGCTCCAGATGTGCAGGCTTCAGTAGCTGTGGTTTGTGGGTCCTAGAGCTCAGACACAGTCGTTGTGGCACTCGGGCTTAGTTACCTGGCAGCATGTGGAATCTTTCTGGACAAGGGATCAAACCTGCTTTGGCAGGCAGATTCTCAACCTCTGGCCCACCAGAGAAGTCCCTGCTATTTTTGATTAGGCTTTTTTACAACTTGTTAAACGTGGGCTTTAACTTGTAGAAAACTGACAGTGCAAACAATTCTTGTCTGATGGCAATGAAAATTAATTTCATGTAATAAGATACTCAGATTATTCCTGTCAGGAGAAAAGATATCCCCGGAGGTTGCGGTTTTATTGCCCTCAGTTGGCAGTCTTACACAGCCACTCTTCTCAGCCATGCTAAGTACTTTACTAACTTCATTTCTTTTAGTGCCAGTTTTGTCATCTAGTTGTCTCATTAATTAGTTAAATAACTTTTGGCAGTTACTAAAATTGTATTTTGTCTTCTGGTGACCACTGTTTCTGTTGTTTTCTGTTTTTGTCTTTGGTTTTCAGTGGTTTTGCTATGATGTGCATAGTTGATTTTCCTTTGTACCTTCTGGGGTTCATAGTGCTTTTCTAGAACCTGTGATTTGGTGTTTTTCATCGGTTTGGGAAAGTTCAGTCATCTTTTCTTTTGACCTGTCTTCCAATTCACTAATATTATTGCTCTCAGACAAGAATCATTTGGAATTGTTGTGTTACCTGATTCCTCTGATGTCTGTTTTTATAGTCTGTTGTTGTTTTGATTTTAATACATTGTCTTTTCTCCTCACATGCCTGGTTATTTTATTGTGTTCATGCATTGAATAGGAAAAGTAATAGATATGCTATGATACCTGAATGATTTTACCCTCCTTTAGAAAGGGTACTTGTTTTTGACAGGTAACTAAGGACACAGATAATCCAATCAAGAATTGAATTGATTAGGAGTTGGGCCTGGGAAAGCTGGATAATTTCCAATTCACTCCTTCTTCTGGGATGCAGCCTTTCAGGGTCACTATTCATATCTGAACTTATAAGGGATAACCCCCCCTAGCTCCCACACCTTTAACTTGGACCCTGAACTCAAATTTTTATTCTCCTTAGTTGTCCTGTGACTCTATCGAAATTCATGCTCGGCTTGCCAGCCTGTCAGCTGCTTCTTAACTATTAAATAAATGATCCTAAAGTAGCTCCAAGTATGGTGCTCACCTTTCTGAGTTTTCCTCTCCTACATTTTTATCCTGTAAATGTTTACTACCTACCTTGTTTGCATTTTTTGTTTCTGAAAAGACTTGCTTTGTGTATTTTGTCCAGTTTTTCTCAATAGTTAGAATTATCTAGACTACCATAATAGAATTATCTAATCTACCATTTAAATTTAAAATATTTATACAATTAGTACATGAATACATACTCAGTATATACAGAAGTTCATAGAATTAAAATTGAAGGTCTTTCTTATCACTCTTGGCCCAACCAGTTCCTCATCCCAGAGTAACCACTATGTTTGATGTCCTATTTATGATCACTTCCCTTCCTCCCCTTCCAATTAAAAAGGAGAAGGGTTTTTTTTTTTCATTGAGAGGAAAAATCTCTAGAATTTAAATAACTAGAGTGCCTTAGGTTTAACTCAATATGAAGTTTAAGCTTATATATCAGACATGGCCTTTTTCTTTTTTTTCCTTTTTTCAGTTTAACTTAACACTTAACAATGCAAAACTTTTCCATAGAATAAATCTTTTTTATCATTTAAAGATCTAAAGAATTTTTCAATTTTATAATAATTTTAGATTTGTAGAAAATTTGCAAAGATAATAAAGAAAACTCCTGAATACCCCTCACTTAGTTTCTCTTAATGTTAACATCTTACATAACCGTGGTACATTTGTCAAAACTTAGAAATTCACATTGGTAAAGTCTGCACAATTGACATGTATGCTGTCTAGATTCCAGAGACCCAGTTAGTGATAAGTTTAGAATAGGTATTCAAGATTTATATATGAGAGTAAGTGCTTGGGAATTTTCACTGTGTTATCTAAGAGAAATATGTTGGTTGATTCTTAGAGTAGATTTTGAAGATTGCGCTCTTGTCTCTTTATAGCAGGATCTGAACGTCTAGTCTTCATGTCTGGAATTTTGATGTATGGTTTATTTAAAATTGATCAGTGTAAAGAGACTATTGCCACTCAAACTCTCAAAGTCAGTTTATTAATTTGTGATATGAAGGTTCCAGTAGGAAAGACTCTGGAGAAAATAAGATTAGAAAGTAGATTTTTTAAGTACATCAGAATCAAGTGCAGTGTTTACCCAAATAAGTTCCTTGACACCACTTCTGTAAGATAATAGCTTAGAAAAATGGGTCCCCAATAAGATAAAGAAAAATTTTTTAACTCTAGGACTTACCACTGCCTTTAATATGATAGTATGATGTGTATGTGCCCTAGGGAAGGGTATGTTACACAGAATTTCCAAAACTTACCACATCACATAATTTTTTTTTTTTTTTTAATGGGAAGTAGTGGGAGCCATCTTAACAGAAAACTTTTGGGAAACCTTGGTTTAAAGAAAGCCCTTTTGGGGAAGTAACTACCTTACTTGAATCTTCCAGATGCTCTTGATAACTGAACAGTTTGATTCAGCAAACATTTATTGAGGACTTTCTACATGCCAGGCCCTATGGCTAAGTCTGTTTTTCAGGTGACATCTTTATGAATTAATTAGACACTATATGGACTTCTGTCCAAGTCTCCTACTTTCCTTCTGCAGTTAACATTTCTGTTCTTTAAGTTAAATAAATATTTAAATTTATAAATGCATGGTTTCTTTGAAGTTAGAACCTTTAGCAGTAGGTCCTACTCTTTCAACACCAGAAACTTCAGATTATCTATAGGCATACATCATTTTACTGAGCTGTATTTTATTGTGCTTCTCATATGCTGAATTTTTTTCTTTTTTTCTTTTTTTTACAAATTGAAGGTTTGTGGCAGCCCTGCATCAAGTAACTTTTTGCTTGATGTGCCACTTTTCAACAGCCTTTGCTCACTTTGTATCTCTTTCATTTTGTTAATTCTCACAATATTTCAGACTTTTTCATTACTATTTTTATACTAATCTGTGGTCAGTGATCTTTAATGTTACTACAAAACAGCTTGGTGAAAGCTCAGATGATGGTTCGGAGTTCTTAGCAATAAAGTATTTTTAAGTTAAGATATGTACATTGTTTTTACAGTGTATTATTTATACACTGTTATATGTTTTGTTATATATTATATATCACATTATTACACAGTATAGTGTAAACATTACTTTTATATGCACCGAGAAATCAAAAAATTAATGTGACTTGCTCTATTGCAATATTTGCTTTATTTCAGTGGTCTGAAACCAAACCTATAATACCTTCAAGGTATACCTGTGTATCTGTGATCAAGGTGAATCATGGCCCCATCTAGTGAAATTGATGTTATTCCTCATCAGGTTGAGACTGTTCCCACCATCTTTGATGACACCTTCTGAGTACTTGCTAAGGCATTTGTGACTGCTTCATGAATGCTTTTTTGTATTTTAATTACACAACAACCTGTAGCTTCACTATCTATAAATAAATTTGGAAGGGTGTATTCTTTGGGCAGTTTATTTTCATTAGGCTTCTCCCCTCTTTTTTATAAAACAGATTATGTTAAATTCTAAAAAGATTTTTAAAATCCTCACTTTTTAATGGAAAAAAAAAAAAAGTTGAAGTGTTAAGTCACTCAGTCATGTCCAATTCTTTGCAACCCCATTGACTGTAGCCCACCAGGCTCCTCTGTCCATGGGATTTCCCAGGCAAGAATACTGGAGTGAGTTGCCGTTCCCTTTTCCAGTGGATCTTCCCAACCCAGGGATCGAACCTGGGCTTCCCCATTGCAGGCAGATTCTTTACTGTCTGAGCAAATAAGTATTTTAATTTTTCCCTGTATTTGCCTTCTGCTTGCCAGGATACAGGATTTTTTGTCTTCCAATATTTTTTCTTAATATAAAACATTTTTCTACTTTTTAAACATAGTCTTAACAGGTTTTAAATATCTTGTCATATTGATATATTTTATTTAACACTTTCCCCAATTTTTACATTTAGGCTGTTTCCAGTTTTTTTTTTCTGTTTTAAATAAGCTGCAATTTAAGCATGTAGCTTTTGGTTTTATTGAGTTACTACATTAGGCCACATAAATAACCAATTGTGGAATTCCTTGGTCAGAGGGTATTATGACCTTTATTGATTTTGCCACATAACTGCTATTAAAAGACAAATTGCAAGTGAAAATATAAATAAATAGCTTTGTGTTTGGCTTCTGAAATATATGTGGTTTTTCTTAATAAGTCACAGTGTGTGTAGATTTGCCTCAACCAGGTGCAGATTAAGTTCAACTGGTGGTCATCAGGGTGTTAATTGATTACTTTAATAGTGCCCTCTGCAGAACCATCAGACAGAGTTTAAAGTTGTTCCAGATCCCTTCATTGTGTTTAGATTTATTTATTTCACAGTCTGTGCTGGGTCAGTGTAAGGAGCGTTGTTGAGATGTGACTCAAATGCTTTTTGTTTGTAACTTCCTTTCTGTAGCCTTCATTGGGGTTTTAAGAGACATTTCCTTTCTCAATTTTTAAGAAAATTTAAGAATGACTTAGGAAAAACATTAAATTATATTTTATTCTATTACAGGGGAACATTGTTCTTACAGATTATGAGTACCTAATTTTAAATATCCTAAGATTTCGAACTGATGAGTCTGATGATGTTAAATTTGCTGTTCGTGAACGCTATCCAATTGATCATGCTAGAGCTGCCGAACCGTTGCTTACCTTGGAAAGGTAACAGGTTTTGTTTATTAACTCATTTCATACTGTATTAGATAGTAAAATAGATTATACGTCAGGATATGAAAGAACTGTCACATAAGGAAATAATGTGTTTACTTGCATAAAATAAATTTGGACTGCTTGAATTATACAAATGTGCACTTGAATGTAAGCAGTTAAGCCTTATTTGGGAGTAGCAAGTGTATAAGTTTGTTGTTATGTCAGATGTTTATAATTTCTTGTTTATAAGTTTGTTACAAACTTATAAGTTTATAAGTTTGTTGTTACGTCAGATTTTATAATTTCTTGATGAAGTGAGGGGACTTATTAGCTATTCTTTAAGAAGACAATGGTTATCTTGGCAGAGTGCGAAAGGAGATAGAAATTCTGGTTTAGCTAAAAGAAATAGGAATATGGTGAGATAACGTTCTGACTGTAGCTGTAATCTTCTGACTGGAAGACTTTGCTGACTAAGAGGCTACAACAGTGGTTTTCAAAGTTTAGCGTGCATCAGGATCAACTAGAGGGCTTGGTAAAATACAGACTCCATGCACCACTCCCCTTCTATTTTTTGATTAAGTAGTTCTGGTGTAGGTCCTGGGAATTTACATTTCTAAGAAGTTTGTAGATGAAGTTGATGCTGATTAGGGGGTTGTAGTGGCCCACAGCATCCTTGAGTTCTTTCTAAATGCTTAATTAGGTAAAGCCATTTCAGGTGTTAAGGTTTATTACCAGGGAGGGATAAATTGGGAGATTGGAATTGACATGTACACACTACTGTGTACAAAATAGATAACTAACAACATGCAGAAAGCACACGGCATTCTACTCTACTGTGTAGTGATCTATATGGGAAAAGAATCTAAGAGAAAGAGTATCCACTGTGTAGGTATAACTGATTCACTTTACTGTACACCTGAAACTAACATTTTAAATCAACTATACTTCAATACAATTTTTTTAAAAAAGATGGTAACACCAATCTCCACAAACTACGTTTAACTGTTGCATAAAAATGTGTCTTTTCATGTCATATGAGCACACTGATGACAAGCAGTATGACTTAGTTGAAAAAGTATTGGGTTTCTTTGGAAAACTTGGTTTCGAGTCCCAGCCTGCTGATCAGGAACCTAGTAACCTTAGATAAATTACTTTTATGACTCCACCCCCCCCACCCCCACCTTTTTGTTTTTAACCTATAGAGTAAACTAAGTCTTCTTATATTTTAGGATATTTTGAAGATCGGGTAAATAGATGCATGTCAAAGTATTGTGAAGATTTCTGTAAGATCTGTTAAATATAAGATAGTAAGGGGTGTGTTAATTTTGTTTCACAGGTTGACTGAAATACTAGCCGGTGCACCCAAGGGTGAACTATTGAAGAGAGTTCTTAACCCATTACTTCGTGAGTAATCCTACATAGAGCAACAAAGTATTTGTAAAATAATAATGGTTTTCAGGAATATATTTAACACATTCAAATCTAGTTCTAGTAGAAATTTAAATCTAGTAGAAAATTAGAACAACTTGATAAGTGTAGAAAGGAGTTTAAAATGATCTTTAGAGTAAATAGAGGTTTATTTTCAAAGAAAGAGAAATTTATGGTACTGTATGAACTTTGACCGTTACCTTTTAGGTCTTATTTAACAGCAATATAGTTATATAAACTAATAGTATGTTATCTAGTACTTGATTGCTAGCTGTAGTTTTCTAAGAAATCAGTTGGTATTTTTCAGTGTCATAAGCTTTTTGGTTTAATAACCCAATTAGCTTGGTTGGGTTTTCTTTGTTTTTGCTCTTTGATTTTTATTGGTGAGTCTCAGAGGATTCCAGGATCTGCCTGGTACTGTTGATAACCAGCATAAAGATTTTCCAATAAACTTTTATACTTGAGAAAAAAGTCATCACTTATCCCTGTATTAAGGAATCTGAAAAGGACATATGAGAAGACAGGTACCATTGATTACTAAAGGAGTTACTCTTCCTCTCCTGTGAAATTAGAATGCATTAAGAAGTTATCTTTAAAACTTTCCATTAGTTAGTATAACATGTGAAATTTGTAGGTTTGGATTTTTCAATAGAAAAATTTTTATTCTGTTTCTATTCTGTTAATGTGGTATATTACATTAACCAGTTTTTGGATGCTAAACCAACCTTGCATCCCTGGTTTATAATCCTTTTATATGTGGCTAAATTACATTAAATTCTTGTAACTTTTACACCGACTTCCACAGGTTTATTGTCTCAAATTTTTATAAGTAATTTCTAGTAACTCATTTCTGATAACATTTCAAAATAAGTAAACTAATTGTTATTTTTACTGGTTACTGCTATTGAGTAGATGACTTATATTGGGATATACATTAGTATTATATTTTGAATGTGAAATTTTATAGGAAAATACTACAAGTAATATCCTTTGCTTTTATAGCGTATGGGCCAGCTCTCATTGAGCACTGTCTCATAGAAAATGGATTCCCTGCCAATGTCAAAGTGGATGAAAAATTTGAAAGTAAAGGTATGTGTGCATGTTACAAGTTTTCTACATTTTTATTTATTTCATTTTTTTAAACCTATGAAAATTATTTCTGGGAAAGGTAATCAGTGAATGCATAGTTTTAAACTTAAAAAGAATTTGACCTATGAGTATTCTGTCCATATGATATTCCTGACTTTGTACTCTGTGACATTTTATCCCTAGTAACATGCAGTTTAATCTTTTGATCTACCCTATTAACTTTCAATTATGAAATATTCTCCCTCCCTCCCCCTAAATTTTAGAAGGGGTTACTGCACTTGAGACAATCTCTGGAGGCTTGAAGGAGTTGAATTATTCACCTTCAGACTCAGCACCTGAGGTGTTTCTAGAAGTAGCATTATTTATGCATTTTAACTCTGTAAATGCTGTGCTGTGACTACATAATGAATTAGGCTTTTGTAACTACTTAAATTCACTTTCTAGATTAATTAAACTTAAATTAACTTCCAGATTAGGATAATAAAAAATTATAGGAAATATAAGGAAAATGGAAGATTTGGTCTTTGACAAATTTTTATCTGCAGATTATCATGTAAAATGTAAAAAAAATCATTTTTGCTATTTATATTTTGGGATTATATATTATTTCTTAAGGTTTAGGGATCATTTTTATGCTGTCAAATTTTTTTGTGAGTTTAAAAATACAAACTGAATGTTTGAAATGAATGATTTAGTTTCTGAAATATATGAATTCAGTGCAGTCCAGTTCAAAATGCTAACAGGTGGTATTGCTAATTTTGGTATTACACTTCCTTTTTAAAATCTATATGTGCAATAAAAAGCATATAAAAATGTTCAGGAAAACTCTGGAAAATAATAGTTATTATGATAGAGAATAATCTTTTCATAGATTAAAATGCATTATGAAACTGTAGTAATTAAGTTTTGGGAGAAGGAATACACAGCATAAAGAATTCAGAAACAAGCCCAAATATATGTGAGACTTTAGCATATGAACAGAAGTACCTTTCAGATCATGTGGGGAAAGATGGATTCAATAAAAGCTGTTGGGACAACAACTGACCAAGATATATTCTTATTTAATACATTGATTATAAGCATGAAATAACTAATTTTCTTAAATAACTTTATTATTTCATAAGCACTTTGTATTTTCTGCATAGATGTTTAGTAATAGCTAATGGACAGTTGATTGGTACTCATTCTTTCCTTTCTTATTTCCCTATTAGATGTTGAAAAGGTTCTTGTTTGTCTACAGAAAGCAGAAGAGTATATGAAAACAACATCCAGCTTCAATGGAAAGGTGCCACATAATACTTGCTATATATTGTTGAGGCTTAGATATTAGAATTTTCATTGAAGGATCAGCATATGTAAATTTTTTGTTGTAATTTGGAAATTTAACACCTATAATATGCTTATTCTAGGGTAGTTTTTTTTTTTTTTTTAATTGCTGTTGGTTTCTGATTTTTGTTCTGTTTCTTAAATCTTCTACAAAGCACTGGGTCAGTATCAGCACTCTCAGAAATTTGAGGAATTTGAAGATATTTCCTCAGGTTGATTTTTAGATAGGAAAGCACATTTTAATTTGCCATCGCTTTCTAAAAATTTACTAACATCGTTTTAATTATTAAATATCTGCTGAATTACCTCATATCTTGTTTTTCTTTCCTATTCCAAGTATAACTTCACTTACAAAAAGGTTTAGGAAAAGTTCTGATTAATTATAGCTAAATCAGTCCAAATGTACCCTTCACCCAGTTATTAAAATGAACTAAAATTTCCTACCAGCAGTGTGAACCAAAGACTTTTTCTGCTGGAAGTAAAGTGCTTTTGGCTCTTTAAAATTGCAGAACATCTGAAAAATGGAGGAAAAAAGCAAAATGCACATGTATAATCCTACTACTTTATCAAATCATTAATATTCATTTTCTTTATTCCCTGATTTTCTCTTGTCCATGTGAATTAGTAGGTTCTAATGATTCTTACTGATCTTTAAAAACATCATTTTGAGAAGTGATACAATCAATAGACAAATCCTACTGATTATTTTTAACTAGAATAATTTTATAAGCTAATAAAGTCAGTATCATTCAAGGAAAGTAAATCTTTGTTAATTATAAATAGAAATTAGTTTTAATGTTGGATTTTTGTAGGGGTATATCATTCAGAAAAGGGAAATAAAACCAAGCCTGGAAGTAGATAAGCCAACTGAAGACATACTCACGTAAGTATGTAGGCATGGGTCTGTTTGCTTTGGGTGTTCATTAATGTTCTTGAATGTGATATAGTAAATATGTTTTACAGGTATGAGGAATTTCATCCTTTCTTGTTTTCTCAACATTCACAATGTCCATATATAGAATTTGAATCATTTGACAAGGTGGGTTTTCTGATTCTGTTTTTTGACCAGTTAGCATGATATGAATTAGATTAATCCAGCTTCCTTTGAGAAATTGAAAATATTTTTGCTCTACAATCACTATTAATCTGGACATTAAAAATCACTGAGGTCACAGATACAGACTGTTGGAAAAGTTTGTTGCCACTTTATTTTAAGATGAAGGACCAAAGATCTGAACTTAATTTGATTCTTGACTGTTTAACTGTATAATACATTTACTGGAAATCTGCTCAAGTTCATCAAGTGGTTTTATGAAACAAAATGGACTCTAAAATTCTGTGTGTGAAAGTTGATGCAGAGACTATATTTTTCGGGGTTTTTTTTCAGCTGGTTGATTGTCTTTTTCTTTTTTTTTTTGATAAGGCCGTAGATGAATTTTATTCCAAGATAGAAGGTCAGAAAATAGATTTAAAAGCTTTACAACAGGTATGGCATTATTAAAAACATTTATATTAAACCTTAAGTGTGGTTTATATAAAACCACACTTTAATATAAATAACATTATATTTAATATAAACTGGACTTAAGTGTGGTTTGCTGGGTAGGTGATGCTCTCATACAGGAATGGGTAGCCTTTTAGAAGTAGTATGAGAATGCCCTGATCTCTTGGGATACTGATAGAGGTCCAGGGGAACCAGTGTTAAACAGACAAAAACCCCACTCATTTGCTCTGTCAGAGTATAAGATAACTCTCTAAACCAGAAAATACAGTGACAAGGAGGCTTGTTATTTATTCCCTAGTATGATTTGCTTTATTACAACTACCCAGAGCTTCTCAAACTTTGCTGTAAAAGGAATAGTGTTTCAAGGAGGAGATTTTTAAATGGGCCAAAGGAGTGAAAATGAAGTGAAAGTTGCTCAGTGATGATCAACTCTTTGTGACTCCATGGACTGTAGCCTGCCAGGCTCCTCTGTCCATGGAATTCTCTAGGTAGGAATACTGGAGTGGGTTGCCATGCCCTTCTCCAGGGCATCTTCCCAACCCAAAGATCAAACCCAGGTCTCCCGCATCGCAGGCATATTCTTTACCATCTGAACTACCAGGGAAGCCCTGGGCCAAAGCAGAGGAAAGTTTTTTCAATACATATGTTAAAGTGGGCTTTTGAACTAGACCTTTAATATGCTTTGTGTGCATCATGACTCCGCAAGGAAGGTTTAATGTGCTGTGTTTTCCCAGCACATCTGACCATGTTTAAGGGGCTTTCACTGCAGAGAAGTTTTAGAAAATGACCACAGTCACTCGAGTTCAAGGAGATTTGATTTTTAAAAATATTCATAGGATCTTAAAATATGTGTGCAAAAACTTTACGTGAATGCCTGTGTCCTCCCTACCCTCAGTTGTTTTTTTAAAAAAATTAGTAAAAATGAGAATTTCAAAGCAGGTGGGTTACCAGTTACATAGTATGATTGCCATATGGTGGAAGCACTTTAGCAAGTAAACATGTTTAAGGGTAACATTGAACCCCATATTTTTATGTGTATCAGAATACACATGGATTATATTAGCATTTGTTGTGCATTCTTTTAATAGTCACCATTCTTACAATTTAAGTATTTTTAATATTATATCCAGCATGCAAATATTCATTAATTGGTGATGCTGTGACTATTGTGAAAAATCAGCTCCCATATCAGTAAGTTGTGTGGAACTTAAAATGTAAGTTCCAGGTGATAAAATGGTACACAGTCATCCCTCACTGCCTGCAGTGGATTGTTCCAGGAGCCTCTGTGGGTACCAAAATCCAAGGATTTTACAAAATGGTATAGTACAATGAATATAGTCGGCCTCCCATATCTGTAGGTTTTGTATCTGCAGAAACTGAGTACGGACTATATTAAAGGTCAGATAACTACCATCAACCTTTGTATAGTAAATTTAGGAAAAAGAATAGATACAAATAAGAGAAATTAAAAGCAGCAATAAAATAAAAAGAAGCTATTTTAGGAACTCATGCTAAGGATGCATTCCCCCAAATTTTACATTTATGTCATAGAATTACATATGTCATTGAATTCTGCCTTGAATAACGCAAGAACATTAGGGACATATCTTAAATATACATTCCTATATAGCGAATGGGAGGTAGATGGTCAGGAGAGGTAATTTTGGAGCATCAACCACTTTGCGGTACGATAGACCTGGGGAGGTGGACTACAGGGAGCTCCAGCTGGCTAGTAGCAACATTGAGGAGGCATAAGTAGGGGTGGGAGAGAGTCTCGGGAGGTAAGAGAGAGAAGGTACAGATGGCAGAAGAAATCTGATTTTTAAAAATTCTGTTTTGTCAACAAAAGGAAAAACAAGCATTGAAGAAATTAGATAATGTGCGAAAGGATCACGAAAACAGATTAGAAGCTCTTCAGCAGGCACAGGTATCATGTTTAGCTTTCTTTCAGATACTTTTTAAAAAATGCGAACCTTAACTGACATTGAAACAAATGTTTTTTTGGCTTATTTCTTAAGGAAATAGACAAACTTAAAGGAGAACTTATAGAAATGAACTTACAAATAGTTGACAGAGCCATTCAGGTTGTTCGAAGTGCTTTAGCCAACCAGATAGATTGGACGGAAATCGGGTTAATTGTGAAAGAAGCCCAGGCTCAAGGAGACCCTGTTGCAAATGCAATCAAAGAATTAAAACTACAAACAAACCATGTAACAATGCTGCTAAGGTAAGTTTGATTCTTAGTTAAGCAGTTAATGTTTATTTTGCTATTTAATTTTTCACTGTATTCATTAAAAATTTATTTGAAAAATTTTCTTTGAAAATACTGGGAAGGAGGCCGCGACTGGGCCCGGCTCGAGCCCGCTGGGCACGCGGGGGCGCGCACATCGCTCCCCGCCTGATTTAAAAAAAAAAAAGAAAGAAAATACTGGGAAACATTAATTTACATTAAAATAATGCAACTTTTTAAGTACTGTAGACCATTTATAATTTCATTGAGAAAAAAACTGAAAATAAGACAGTGATGTCATTGACGTTAGTGAAATACTATTGAATATTTTTAATAGAAATCCATACTTGTTATCAGAGGAGGAAGATGACGATGTTGATGGTGACATCAGTACTGAGAAAAATGAACCTGAACCACCAAAAGGAAAAAAGAAAAAGCAAAAGAATAAGCAACTGCAGAAGCCTCAGAAAAACAGGCCATTGCTTGTTGATGTTGATCTCAGCTTGTCAGCATATGCCAATGCCAAAAAGTAAGTCACAAATTTAAGTATGAATTAAATTTATTTTTTGGCTGTGTTGTAAGGCATGCGAAACTTCAGTTCCCTGACCATCAGGGATCAAACCTGTGTCCCCTGCAGTGAAAACATGGATTCCTAACCACTGGACTGCCAGGGAATTCCCATAAGTATAAGTTTTAGGTACAATATTATCTGCAGTAAATCTGTTAGGATATTAAGGATAAGTATTATTTTGACTATACTTTGGGGAAAAATACTTTTCAGAAAACATTTTAAAAACTTGTGCATTATTTAACTTTTTCATATACAAAATACAAAACAAAGTTAACATAATGTGCAAAACTTGTTCTTAATTGTTTGAGAGTCTGTAAAATTATGAATAATGTAAATGGAAAACTAAAGTGTAAAGATTTTATTTAAAATTAAGAGATCTATTTTTCTAGGTATTATGATCACAAGAGATATGCTGCTAAGAAAACGCAGAAGACTGTTGAAGCTGCTGAGAAGGTACTTAATATGTCTTAGAGTAAACGTTCATTGTTTTTCTCTGCCTTATTAATTTAATGGACTTAATTATTTCTTGGCAGTCTCAAAAATGACAGAATGATCTCTGTCAAATCCCTTATGACTATACAGTGGAAGTGAGAAATAGATTTAAGGGACTAGATCTGATAGAGTGCCTGATGAACTATGGATGGAAGTTCGTGACATTGTACAGGAGATAGGGAACAAGACCATCCCCAAGAAAAAGAAATGCAAAAAAGGAAAATGGCTGTCTGAGGAGGACTTACAAATAACTGTAAAAAGAAGAGAGGCAAAAGATATACCCATCTGAATGCAGAGTTCCAAAGAATAGCAAGGAGAGAGAAAAAAGCCTGCCTTAGTGATCAATGCAAAGAAATAGAGGAAAACAATAGAATGGGAAAGACTAGAGATCTCTTCAAGAAAATTAAGAGATACCAAGGGAACATTTCATGCAAAGATGGGCTCAATAAAGGACAGAAATGGTATGGACCTAACAGAAGCAGAAGATATTAAGAAGAGATGGCAAGAATACACAGAACTATACAAAAAAGATCTTCAGGACCCAGATAATCACGAAAGTGTGATCACTCACACTCACGTAGAGCTGGACATCCTGGAATGTGAAGTCAGGTGGGCCTTAGGAAGCATCACTATGAACAAAGCTAGGGGAGGTGATGGAATTCCAGTTGAGCTATGTCAAATCCTAACAGATGATGCTGTGAAAGTACTGCACTCAGTGTGTCAGCAAATCTGGAAAACTCAGCAGTGGCCACAGGACTGGAAAAAGTCAGTTTTCGTTCCAATCCCAATGCCAAAGAATGCTCAAACTACAGCACAATTGCACTCATCTCACACGCTAGTAAAGTAATGCTCAAAATTCTCCAAGCCAGGCTTTAACAGTACGTGAACCGTGAACTTCCAGATGTTCAAGCTGGTTTTAGAAAAGGCAGAGGAACCAGAGATCAAATTGCCAACATCCAATGGATCATTGAAAAAGCAAGAGAGTTCCAGAAAAACATCTATTTCTGCTTTATTGACTATGCCAAAGCCTTTGACTGTGTGGATCACAACAAACTGTGGAAAATTCTGAAAGAGATGGGAATACCAGACCACCTGACCTGCCTCTTGAGAAACCTGTATGCAGGTCAGGAAGCAACAGTTAGAACTGGACATGGAACAACAGAGTGGTTCCAAATAGGAAAAGGAGTACGTCAAGGCTGTATATTGTCACCCTGCTTATTTAACTTATCTACAGAATACATCATGAGAAACGCTGGGTGGAAGAAGCAGAAGCTGGAATTAAGATTGCCGGGAGAAATATCAATAACCTCAGATACGCAGATGATAGACACCACCCTTATGGCAGAAAGTGAAGAACTAAAGAGCCTCTTGAAGAACGTGAAAGAGAGTGAAAAAGTTGGCTTAAAGCTCAACATTCAGAAAAACTAAGATCATGGCATCCAGTCCCATCACTTCATGGGAAATAGGTGGGGAAACAGTGGAAACAGTGGCTGACTTTATTTTTCTGGGCTCCAAAATCACTGCAGATGGAGATTGCAGCCATGAAATTAAAAGATGCTTGCTCCTTGGAACGAAAGTTATGGCCAACCTAGATAGCATATTAAAAAGCAGAGACATTACTTTGCCAACAGAGGTCCGTCTAGTCAAGGCTATGGTTTTTCCTGTGGTCATGTATGGATGTGAGAGTTGGACTTTGAAGAAAGCTGAGTGCTGAAGAATTGGTGCTTTTGAACTGTGGTGCTGGAGAAGACTCTTGAGAGTCCCTTGGACTGCAAGGAGATCCAACCAGTCCATTCTGAAGGAGATCAGCCCTGGGATTTCTTTGGAAGGAATGATGCTGAAGCTGAAACTCCAGTACTTTGGCCACCTCATGTGAAGAGTTGACTCCTTGGAAAAGACTCTGATGCTGGGAGGGATTGGGGGCAGGAGGAGAAGGGGACGACAGAGGATGAGATGGCTGGATGGCATCACTGACTCGATGGATGTGAGTCTGAGTGAACTCTGGGAGTTGGTGATGGACAGGGAGACCTGGCCTGCTGTGATTCATGTGATTCATGGGGTCGGGAAGAGTCGGACACGACTGAGTGACTGAACTGAACTGAACTGAAAGCCTTTCTGGCGCATCAGGTCCTACACGATCTACTTCCCTTTGATCACATCACCTATCCTGTTACAACGGGGCTTCCCTGATGGCTCAGTCAGTGAAGACTCCACATGCAGTGCTCGAGACTGGAGTTTGATCCCTGGTTGGAAAGATCCCCTGGAGAAAGAAATGGCAACACACTTCAGTATTCTCGCCTGTAGAATCGCACAGACAAAAGAGCCTCGTGGACTGTAGTCCATGGGGTCACAAGAGTTGGGCATGATTTGGTAACTACAGCACACAGTTACATACTCTTTCCAACTACAGTGGGATCTTAAGCTGTTCCTACAACAGTGGCCCATACTACTTTCTCAGGGCCTTTGCATTTGCTACTCTTTGTGCCAAGAACGTTCTTCCCTCAGATTTTTCGTGGTTGGATCCCCCTCTTCATTCATATGTCTGCTTAAATAAGCCTTTATCAGAAAGGCCTTTTTGGACCACTCTCAGTAAAAATACAACTGCCCTCAATTTCTCTTTGCTCTTTGTTTTTCTTGTTTAAAAACATACACCCCAACATATGATTATCTATCTTCTCTCTAGAATATGGATTGCATGAACATGGAATCTTTATCTGTTTTACTCATTGCTGTGTCCCAGTCCTTAGAATATTGCCTGGAACCTAGTCACACTAAAATCTGTTAAACGAATGGCCTTCATGACTTAGTTCTATCTTCCTCTCCAAGCTCATTTTTTGACACTTTACCCTGTGATTATACTTGCTGATCAAGCTGCCCTTTTCCTTATCTTTTTGTTCTTTGCGTTGGTAATTCCATTAATCCTTCAGGCTTTAGCCTAAGTGCCATTTCCTCAGAAATACCTTTGACCATAATCAATTATAAATCTAGATTCCCTTGTTATACTCTTGTAGCATCCTTGTAGCATTTACCATGTTTATTTGAATAATTACGTATTTATGTATCTCTTCTCCTAGACACCAGTGACTTATTAATTGTTGTGTCTCTGGCATCTAGCCCCAAACCTCCTGTATGGTTGCACTGATTATCTGGCAAACAAATGAACTGTTTGACCCCCCCCCCTTTTTTTTGTCGGTCTTGAGCAGATATTTGTTTAAAATCATTTTAATAGTTTTTTTCATTACTTTCATGTGCATGTTGTGTGTATTAATATATAGATTGTGTCATTTTGTGACATTTAAACTATTTCTTGCCCTATCATTTACTTGGTATTATTTAAATAAAATTTTCAGCAAATTACTTAAAAACTCTTTTCTTATAAATAGGCATTCAAATCAGCAGAAAAGAAAACAAAGCAAACCTTAAAAGAAGTCCAAACAGTTACCTCGATTCAAAAAGCAAGAAAAGTATATTGGTAAGTGTTTGTTTTTAAAATATATTTTGTTTTTATCAAACTTCTACATGCACATTGTTTAGAAAATCAAGCAGTTCTACAAAGCTTGTTAAAAACCACTAACCCTGCAAACTTTTGTAGCTAGCGGTCTGAGTTGTGGCATGTGGGCTCCCGAGAGGGCAGGCTCTAATAGTGTGGCATATGGCCTCTCGAGTTGTTGCCCGTGGACTTAGTTGCTCTGTGGCATGTGGGATCTTAGTTCCCTGACCAGGGATTAAAACCATGTCACCTACATTGCAAGGTGGATTCTTTACCACTGGACCACCAGGGATGTCTCTGCCTGCTCCTATTGCCTCCTCTCCCAAGGAAACTTTTAGTTCTTTTAGCTGATTCTTTTGCTATGTACTTCCATTTCTCTTAGTAATATATTGCTGCCTAATTTTTCTGCTTTACACTCTATTAATAACTTCCCATTATGGAAAGATGAAGATTTTATTCTTTTCATTTGTGTTCCATTACATACACACACATCACCTAGCTTCTCAATATAGTTACAGCATAATTTTGTCAAGATTGATATTTTGCATTAAGAGTATTATGGGTATTTAAATTGTAGTCACAGCTGGAGCATACAGTATTCTGCTTTCTTTTCCTTTCCTGCTCAGCATTTTATCTTCCCTGAAGTTAATAATTGTCTTGTTTCATTTACTTTCTTTTTCTTTTGTTCTTATTAGTAATCATGTTCAAATTCTCTTCCAAGTATGTTCAAACAATTGGAATCTTATCAGTATCATCTCCTTGCAGAAGTCTTCACTGGAGCTTTTTGATCTACTTTGTTCTAGATGGTTTCTCTAAGCATTTTAAATTCTCCTTTTATTATTATTCTGCAAGTTCTCTTTAACCTCTCTCTCCTGAATCTCAAACTTCCATTTTCTTTTTTGATGGACTGTTTGGTCTGGAAACTTCATGAAAACGGGTATGTAAGAGGTAAAGTTTTGAGGTCTCTAATGTATAAAAAAATTATTTTACTCTTAACAGTTTGGACGGGTAAAATTCTGATTTGAAAATGTTTTCCTCAGAGTTTTGAAAAGGCATTTTCCATTGTATTAACTTCCAGATTTGATCTTGAAGTTTGATGTCATTTGACAGTTGAATTTTAATAGGAAACTTGTTTTTGCCTTTCTGTAAGCTTCTGGATCTTTTTTTTTTTTCCTCTTAATTTTCCACAATTTCACAAGAATATAGGTTGGTAAGGATGTTTTTATCCTTATGATGGATAATTTGTGAGCCTTTTTTGTTTGGAAACTGAGAAATTTTCTTGAACTGTTTCTTAGAAAATCGCCTGCCCTCTGTTTGTTTTTTGTTTTGTGTTCTTTTTCTTTCTAAAAGTCTTATTTTGTACATATGGGACCCCCTCAACAGTTCTCCAGTTTCACGGCATTTTTTTTTTCCATCTCTCTCTTTTTGTTCTGTATTCTGAGATTTTTTTTCAACTTTATCTTCAATCCTTCCATTGAATTTTTGATCTTCTATTTCTTCCTATCATGTTTAAATTTTGAGCTATTTTTGGTTATTTCAATGTTACTTAAAAAACTTACTGTTTTTTTAACAGTATATTCTTTATAACTGAGAATAGTTTTGCTATATTACATTTTATTTAGTACTCTTTTCTTAATAGGTCTGTCTTCTCCAAGTTTCTTTTTTCTATTTTTTGGTTTTGTCTCCAGTGTTCATTTGTGTTAATGTCTGGTGATCCTTGACTGTCTGCTCATGTTTTCTAGTAGAACTGTAAAATGCTGATTGGAAGTTCTTTGTGGTTTGTTGGACTTGTAAAATAATATGTGTGGTCTGTTTTCTGTGCAACTCTTAATTTCTTTTTGCCTCTTCAGCTGGTCTCATTTCCTAGAAAAGCTTCTTTTGCTTATGCTTGTAAAGTGAAGACTTGGCTGTCTCTGTTTTAGGAGCCCCATGGAAATAATAAGCCAGAGAGTCTTAGTATTCAGTATTTCATACATTTACTTAATTGCCCTATTTTTACATATTAATGTATGTAATCTGTGATTTATTTCCCCTAGTCCAGTGATCCTCTTTGTACCCTTTTTATAGATTTAATTTCTGGCATTTCTGTTAGGGGTAGTTACCACCATGTTCAAAGCTGGAAAGATGTAGGGAAGTTGTTACTTCTTAATCAGATTTTTAGCCAGCCTTTCTGTTTTAAACTTCATCTTAACCTATTTCTAGCAGTACCTTGTGCTTTTTTGGGTCACACAAGTGTAAGTTGATTTGTTTCTTGACTTTCTGCACCATCATCTTAGGATTCAACTTCTTGAGTTAGCTCACTTGTCCATTTATTTTCCACCTTTCAAAATTTTTTTGCTTTTTTCTTTTCTCTCTAACATCTCTTGAATATCATTGACCTGTAATTTTCATTTCTCATAATGCTTTTGTTAGCTATTGATACAAGATTATATTATCTCATAAAACAACTGAGAAGTGTTCCTTTGTCAACTGTCCTTGATGGAAGTCATCTGAGATTTTCTTTATGGGAAAGTTTTTCATTACAGATTCAAATTCTTTAGTAAATAATAGGACCACTCTGATTTTCTAGTTTTGGTTAGCAGTGCTTTTCTAAGATGTTGTCTATTTTGTCCAAAGTTTGAAATTTATTCGCAAAAAGTTTATAATATCCAACTTAACTTTCTTTTCTTTTTTTTGGCTGTAACATGTGGCATGTGGGATCTTAGTTCTCTGGCCAGGGATCAAACCTGTGCCCCCTCTAGTGGCAGCGTGGAGTTTTAACCACTAGTTCATCAGGGGAGTCCTTCCACTTAACTTTTTAACATCCCTAGAATCTTTAATTACTTCTCTGTTTTCATTCAAGAATTATTTGTGCCTTCTCTTTTTCTTAATTAATCTGACCAGAGGATTTTCAGTAGTATTAGGATCCTTAAAAAACTAGTTTTTAACTATTGATCTCCATATTGTGTATGTGCTATTTTAATAATTATTTTCATCTTTGTGCTTTTCTTTGGGTTTTTTTTTTTGCATTTCCCTTTCTGATTTCTGGAAACAGAAGCTTAGTTCATTGATATTTTTCCCCCCTCCCTCAGCTTCTTTTCTAATAAATTTAAGCAATAAATTTATATCAGCATGGCTTTATCTGCATCTAAAGCATTTTGTTGTTTAATATTTTCATTATCTTTCATGTCAAGATATATTCTCATTTCCAGTGTGATTTCTCCACCCGTGCATTATTTAGAAGTATATGTCTTACTTTCTGAACATATTGAGAGGGGGATTGGTTATATTTTTGTTACTGATTTTTAGCTTAATTTGTATAATAGAGATGATATTCTATATCTCAGATATTTGATGTTCATTGAAACTTTCTTTCTGATCCAGTCTATTTATAGACAGCTTTATTTATAAATGTTTCATGTATAATTGAAAAGAATGTCTTTTTTATTGAGTACATTTCTTTAAATATCAAGTCAGGTTTATTAATCACTTTCAAATTTTTGGCACCTTTGATTCTTTTTAATGATTGTTTTTCTAATTACTGAGAGAGATGTGTTGAATATCATACAATTATGGATTGTCGCTCCTTTTGCATTTTTGTTTCACATATGTTAAGGCTAAATAGTTAGGTGCTACCAATATAGAACTGTTTTTATCTTTTCAGTGAATTGAGCCTTTTATTAATTTTAATGAAATGTCCTTTTAACTTACATCTATTTTATATGCGAGATGTTCAGACTGTTTCAACTGGTTGTGGTTAGTGTTTGCATGGTATTATCTTTTGCCATCATTGTATTTCAACATTTTTATATCCTTATGTTTTAAAGGATATATATATATCGTTTTTTCCCCAGTCTGACAGTCTTTGCATTTTACCTGGAAAAATGACTGTGTGTGTGTTAGTCACTCAGTCGTGTCCAACTCTTTGTGACCACATGGACTGTAGCCCACCAGGCTCTTCTGTCCATGAATTCTACAGGCAAGAATACTGGAGTGGATTGCCATTCCTTTCTCCAGGGGATCTTCCCAACCTGGGGCTCGAACCCAGGTCTTTCTCATTGAAGGCAGATTCTCGACCATCTGAGCCACCAGGGAAGCTCCAAGAGAATTAACTATGTTTATATTTAATACAGTTTCTGATATATTTTGGTTTAAATCTACTGTCTTACTGTTTGCTTTCTATGTGTCCCATTCTGTGTTCTTTTTTGTCTTCCTTGTTGCTTTCTTTTGATTAGTTGACTTTTTTTTTGGCCTGTTAGTTATGCATTCCTTTGTTAGGATGATTACAAAATACATCCTTAATTTACCTTTCTCATTCTTTTTGTCCTTATTGGGTATATGTCCTTTTACAAACCTTTTTATCATCAATAGGGAAGTGGTTAAATCCATAGTACATCCATTCAGCAATGAGGAAAATATATTTTTAAGTAAAAAGAGAAAAAAAGATGCAGAACAGTGTGTTGTGTCTAAAAAAAGAAAAGGATATAGTCTTAAATTTTGAACCATGTATATGTATTACTTAATAAAAAATCATTTTAGAAAATAAGAGTAGAATCCTTCTGCTGTTATATTTGATATAAGATAGTTTCGTTTAATGCCTGTGCTCAACCTGTCATTTTTTTTTTTAATATTTATTTATTTGGCTATGCCAAGTCCCTTAGTTGCAGCATAAGGGGTCTAGTTCCTTGACCAGGGATCAAACCCAGTCCCCCTGCATTGGGAGTACAGAGTCTTAGCCACTGGACCACCAGGGAAGTCTCCAATCTATCATATTTAGCCAGAAATTTTAAAATTGTAGGTTAAATCATAAAAAGATTATCTTACTAGTCATATGTAGCATAGAAATATTTATGTTCATCTAATTTTCTAAATATCATACAAATATACACTCTTCACTTTAAAACAAACAAACAAACCTTGTTTTGTATTGGGGTATGTGGCCGGTTGACAGTGTTGTGGGAGTTTCAGGTGAATAGCGAAAGGGCGCAGCCATACATACGCATGTATCCGTTCTCCCCCAATCCCGCCTCCCATCCAGGCTGGCATGTAACATTGAGCTGAGTTCCATGTGCTACACAGTAGGTCTTTGTTGGTTATCCATTTTAAATATAACAGTTATACTCTTTTTATCAGTGGTAGTATGTATTAACCATGAAAACCCAAGTTAATTTGCTTCTTCAGAAAAGTAATTTTATACTTCTGATGACAATTTTTGCTTTTACGTATTTTAAGTGTGAAGAATGTCATATATGTAAACATTAAGTTGATTAATTGAGGACAAAGAATGTCATATATGTAAACATTGAGTTGATTGAGGACAGAATGGGAAAACAATTTTTCTTTCTTACCTGCAGTCCCAAAGAATATCCAGTGCCCCACTGAAAGAGAGCTAAACCTAGGGACCAGGTGACATTTTATGTTTTTTGTAATTCGTTATAACAACTTCAATCTAAGACTGTCTATATGGGAAGGAGATAAAGAGAGAACATTTTTTAAACATAATATTAAATTGCTTTCTACTAAGACTGTCTTAAGAATATCCTAAGGCAATTTATTACAAGTTTTCAGTAAAATTCAGCTTGATATCTTAAAAGAAATTAAGCTATCAAGTTGTCTTAACCTACACGTAGGAGAGCCTTCTGGTTCATTTTGTTGATTAAAAGGATCTGAATTCAGGCAACTATGAAGGGGAAAAAATGTTAACTTTTTTCTTTAAAATTTGGTAGGTTTGAGAAATTCCTCTGGTTCATTAGCTCAGAGAACTATCTGATTATTGGTGGACGAGATCAGCAACAGAATGAAATAATTGTGAAAAGATACTTGACACCAGGTAAGTAAGATTAAAATTCTAAAGAATTTTCTCTTAAGTAATTGGATTGGTTATCTCAATAGTAGGTGTAGATTTTCATCTTGTACTCCTTTGTTTGACAGATTTAATTGGTAGAGTTTCATGTTTTATGGTTGAATATGTGCTTTGATACTTAATTCTCATTTTAAGTGAATATTCCTAAAGGATTAATGCTGAGCTAATCTGTAGTATTAGATTTCTGATTTTCTGCTACATTAAAAAAATAGCTTTTAATTCTCCAAAGTGGCTGGACATCAAATTTTTTAAAGCTTAATTTTTAAATCCTGAAGTTTGTAAACATTTTACGCATTTAGAAACAGGGCTTCACCCCTGTGTTGTAAGGCCTCTCATTTGTTTTTGTTTGCTGATAACCATCACTTCACTGTGGCTGAACCCTCAGTATGGGTATCAGAAATCAATAATCAATATCAGAGCTAATCTTATGTCCTTTGAGGATCCAGAGGCAGGAAAGCAAACAGAGTTCAGGTTACATGGTGCCCAGGGCTTGCTCTCTGTCTTCTCTAGCTTTTTTCAGTGTGAGCTGAGCCTTTCATGGAACTGTATGGGCTTTGCTCTTCTTTGAGTTTCAAATCTCAGATGAACTATCCATGGCAAACAGTGGCTGCTCATTTTTTCTGTTAGAAACCAGGCACTTTACTTTTCCCTGGTTGACCATCATCCATGCATTCATCTATTTCCTCATTTATTCATTTGTCATCACACATTTCAGAATAAAACCAGAAGTCCTTATTGTGGCTTACAAGGTTCCTGGCTTCTTCTCTAGTCTCATTTCTTACTTATCTTCAGTCTGGCTTCATGATTGTTTGTCAAATTTGTCAACCATCTGTGGTCCTCAGGACCTTTGTTTGCATTTGCTAGGATGACTCATTCATCACCAGGTGTCTCTCACCAATCAGCAGGCTAGCCTGGGCTCGCTTATATGGTAACTCAGCAAATTTCTGAGAGGAAAAAGAGGAAGCATACAAGGCCTGTCTAGGCCTAGACTGGGAACTGGCATTTGGTCATGTCTGCCACATTCTCTTCGTCAAGGGGTAGACCCATATTTGAGTGACAGGGAAGTGGACTCCACCTCTTGATGCAGCTTCAGGCTCATAGAGCAGAGAGGTGTGGATAGAGAGAGAGAGAAGAACTATGACTTTTATCTGCCTTATTAGCATGGCTTTCCTCTGAGGAGGCCTATGAGAAATCCTCCCACGGTGGGAGACGGTCTTTTCTTTATTTACTTTCTTATACTTTTTAGGTTTTGAACCCTTTAAACAATAAATAAACAATTTCAACTTAAACAGAAATAAGACTTACAGTAGTATTTATTTGCTTTAAAGGGGACATTTATGTCCATGCTGACCTTCATGGAGCAACTAGCTGTGTAATTAAGAATCCAACAGGTAATGTAATTCATTCTGTTATTCAGAACTTTAATTCTTTTGTTTAAACTACTTTTAATATAAGAGAAAAAACACTAATAGAGATAATGGACACTTTATAATGATGTTTCAGTCCATCAATAAGATATAGAGTAGAAATAAAACAGAAAGACTGTAGAGAAAATCAATAAAACCAAAGTTCTTTGAAAGGATCAATAAAATTGATAAACCTTTAACTATACTAAAAAAATAAGATTCAAATTCCTAAAATCTATAGGAGTTTTAAAGAAGACTGAACATCAATCCTTCATAAACTCTTCCAAAAGACAGAAGAGGCAGGAACTTTCTAACTCATTCTATGGGACTAGTATTACCCTAATAAAACCAGACAAAGACATCACAGCGAAGGAAACCACTGACCAATATCATTTATGAATAGAGACACAAAAATCCTCAACAGACTATTAGGAAATTGAATCTAGCAGTATATTATAAGGATTATACATATGATAAAGTGGGATTTATTCCCAGGAATGCAAGGTTAATTTAACATAGGAAAATTAATCAGTGTAATACAGTACATTAGTAGAATAGAGGACAAAAACCACATGATGATCTCAACTAATGCAAAAAAGCCTTAAAGCCTTTGGTGGTAATCTAGTACTCATTTGTGATAAAAATACTCAACAAACTAAGAATAGATGGACATGTCCTCAAGTTGGTAAATAACATCTATAAAAAATCCACAGCTAAAAATCATGCTTAATTGGGAAAGACTGAGAGCTTTTCCCCCAAGATCAGGAGTAAGATGAGCACATCTGTTCTTGCCACGCTTCTACTCAACACCGTATGGAGGCTCTGAGTAGGCCATTAGGCAGTGAAAAGTTTAAAATATCCAAATTGGTAAGGAATAGATAAAAGTGTCTGTTTGCAAATGGCATAATCTTATATATTTAAAACCTTAAGGAATCCACCAAAAGTTATTAGTTAACAAGTTCAGCAGTATCTAGGATATAAGGTCAATATATAAAATGTCAGTTATGTTTTTATATACTAGTAATGAGCAATATTAAGAGGAAATTAATAAAACATCCACTTACAATAGCATTGAAGAAGAATAAAATATTTAGTAACAAACTTACCAAAAAGTAAGACATATACACCTAACTACAAAACATCATTGAAAGAAATTAAAGAAGATCTAAATAAATGGGAAGATTTCCAATGTTTATAAATTGGAAGTCTTAATATTGTTCTGATGGCAGTATTTCCCACACTAATCAACAAATGTGGTGCCGTCTCTCTCACCACTGCCTGTTTGTGCAGAGATAGACGAAATTCATCCTAAAATTCATGTGGAAATGCAGAGAAACCAGATTAGCCAAATCATTCTTGAAAATGGAGAACAAAATTGGAGTCCTCACAATTCCTCAAAACCTCCTACAAAACAGCTATCAGTGTGGTATCAAGACAGTGTGGTATTGGTGTGAGAATGAACTGATAGATTAATAAAGAGAATGGAGATTCCTTGTTTATAGTCAGTTGATTTTTAGCAAGGGTGCCAAGGCCATTCAGTAAGGATAGAATAATCTTTTCAGCAAATAGGGCTGGGGCAATGTGCCAAAGAATGAAGTTAGAAATAGGAACTTCCTACCACTTATAAAAATGAACTCAAATACATCATAGACCTAAATTTAAGAGCTAAAACTCTAAGACTGTTAGAAGAAAATGAGGTGTAAATCTTCATAATATTGGCTCTGTAAGTCATTGGCTTTGGTGTCATTTTAGATATGACACCAAAAGCATAAGCACCCAAAGAAAAAAACGTAAATTAGAGTTATGCAAAAACAAACTTTAATTCAAAGGACTGTATCAAGAAAATTAAAAGACACTCCACAGAAATGGGAGAAAATATTTGCAAATCATTTATCTGATAAAGGACCAATATCCAAAAAACTCTAGAACTGTTTTGACTCAACAGTAGAAAGGCAATTTTAAAATGAACAGTTTTTAAAATGTCAAATAGATGTTTCTCTAAAGATATACAAGTAGCCCACAAGCACATGATAAGATGCTCAGCATCATTCATCCATTAAGGAAATGAAAATCAAAACCACGGTGAAATGCCACTTAACACCCACAAGAATAGTTGAAAAACACAGTGGAAATTCCTAGCGGTCCAGTTATTAGAACTCCAAGCTGTCGTGCTGAGGGCTTGGGTTCAGTCACTGGTTAGGGAAGAAAATTCCACAAGCCACATAGGGTGGGGAAAAATCCAAATAAAAAAGCCAAAAACAGTAATGAGTTGGTGAGGTTGTGGAGAGACTGGACTCTTTATACACTGCTGGTGGGAATGGACAATGATCTAGCTGCAATAGGAAATAGTTTGATAGTTTCTGAAAAAGTTAAACATAGAATTTACCATGTGACCCACTCCTAGATATATACCCAAGATAATTAAAAATGTGTCCAAACTTGTTTGTAAATATTTATGATAGCCAAGAAATGGAAATACCCTGTATCTCTGTTGTTATTGTTGTTTAGTCACTAAGTTGTGTCCGATTCATTGTGACCCCATAGCCCACCAGGCTCCTCTGTCCATGGGACTTCCCAAGCAAGAATATTGGAGTGGGTTGCCATTTCCTTCTTCAGGAGATTTTCCCAATACAGGGATCAAACCTGAGTCTCCTGCATTGGCAAGTGGATTCTTGACCACTGAGCAACCAGGGAATCCCCAACCTGTATCTCTGTCAATTGATTAATAGATACAATGTGGTATATCCATAAAATACAATATTAGTCTTGAAATGAAGTATTGACAAATGCTCTAACATGAACGAATCTTGAAAACAAGTGAAAGAAGCCAGGTATATATGATTCCATTTATATGAAATTCCAAAATAGGAAAATCCATAGAGACAGAAAGTAGATTAGTGATTGCCAGTGGCTGGTAAAAATGAAAAGTGACTGTTAATAGATACAGAATTTCTTTTGCAGATGATGAAAATGTTCTGAAATTAATGGTAATGATTGTATAGCTTTATGAATATATCAAAACTCAGAATTGTATACTTTAAAAGTGAATTTTATAGTATGTGAATTATATCCCAGTTTTAAAATATTTGAATTCTTAGGGATCTGTTAATATGCTCTTGATTTTTACTTTTTAGGCAATATAGTAATTCTGGCAGTCTTTAACCTTTAAATAGGTTTTTCTAAATTATCCTTTCTAGAATGAGGTTAGAATTACTGATAAAAGTGAAA
The DNA here is from genome assembly GCF_000754665.1 of Bison bison bison. Lineage (NCBI taxonomy): Eukaryota > Metazoa > Chordata > Mammalia > Artiodactyla > Bovidae > Bison > Bison bison. The sequence continues at coordinate 1,061,321 of NW_011494746.1, read as the reverse complement.
GGATATTTTCTGAACTTATTTACTTAGACCATTTAAAAACCTGCTGTATAAATACATTTTTTAAATAAAAATAGTAGCTTCATACACTACTGAAGTTAAAGTGTGATATTGTTATTTAAAATACAAGAGAAATTAACCTGTCATCCTGTATATGGTTTTCATGTCTTGCTCTAGAGAGTCCATACTTCGGTACTGATACATTGTAGTATCGTTATTACAGGAGAACCGATTCCCCCTCGGACCTTGACTGAAGCTGGCACAATGGCTCTTTGCTACAGTGCTGCTTGGGACGCTCGAGTTATCACTAGTGCTTGGTGGGTGTACCATCATCAGGTAATAAGGGCTGTGGTCCTGTTTCTTAATTTAGTGAGAAGGGTAACTGTTCCAAATTTTGAGGGTATGGAATTGAATAAGGCAGACAAAGTACCTTGTGATAGAGTTGACATTTTGATATTGAAGAAAAATATATAGTGGCAGGTAACAAAGTGTTTTTAAAGCATAGTAAGGGGATAGAGAGTGATACAGGGTACCATTTTGAATATAGTGTCAGGGAAAGCCTTTCTGGAAGGGTAAGATTTGAGGAGAGACTTAGAGTGATCCATGCAGTTATATGGGATAGACTGTTCCAGTTATGACTGGCACACTGACCTAAAAGGTCTTTCACCTGTTCACCTTTGTTGAAATTTTCTGAATTCTCTTTGGCTTTTCCTGTAAAGTGGATTATCAGTGGTGGTGGTGGTGGTTT
>NW_011494746.1:1037937-1060476 GCF_000754665.1 Bison bison bison | reverse complement strand
TTTTTTTTTTTTTTTTATTATATCCTTGGTTTTAGTAATTGCCATTTTTTTGTGGTTAATGCTATTTTCTTGATGGTACTTCATTCCATATATGATTTCACATTGCTTTTCAAAGTCTTAAAGTTATACAGCAAGATTAAAAAAGTTCAATACCATTATCCTCCCTTAGATTTAGTTTCATTTTATATTTGTTTATATTTGTTTTCTGCTGTGCTGTAATACTGTGTTCTTAGGAAATTAATATCACTTCTGGGGTTATTTTTTATGCCTTGTTGCAGTGTAATAAAAATGGTTTTGATTATTTTATGAATAGGGTTTTTTAGTGTGCTTTTAATCCCTTGCATACCTATTACTAGTAAAGATACTCTCAGATTTGGGTGTTTCACAGATGTGTAAAATTTTTTTAAATTGTGGAATTATATTGCTCACTTCCTATTTTGCCAAGTTAGAATATATTTTAAAAAATAAGCTATTATCCTTATTTACTAAAATGAAAGGTTATTTCATTAACCACTCCGCCCCCCCCCAAATAAATAAGATGAAAGATTATTTCTTCCTCCCCCACCCAGGCCAGGAAAAATATCTCAGGAAAGGATTTAATGTGATAAATAGAGTTAATATAGTTTTATACCTTTATGTTAAGCTTTTTAAACTATCCTTATTTTTCTTGTTTTATCTCACATGAGAGGCAAATGTGGGTCAGTTGTGGCTCTGGTCCACGGCATTTGAAAATGATTGATGTAGTATATCCTTTGTTATTTCTTCTGTTACTGACAAAGTTACACCTATCTTTGAAGAGATATTTGTCCTTTCAGTGTTAAGAATTTTTGCTAAATTATAAACTTTTCAGGACATACTGCTGTTTACTTTAATATGGCTTTACTTTCTCAGGTGAAAATCTTAGAAATGTGTTTAAGACAAGAGTATAATGTATCATTATGTTTCTCAGGTATCTAAAACAGCACCAACTGGGGAATATTTGACCACAGGAAGCTTCATGATAAGAGGTAATGACTTGTCAGTGGATTGTGGAGACAGGTTTGAAGACCATCTGCTAACATTCTCAGAACAGAAACTATATTCTGATTTCATATATGAAGTATGTTATTAAATAAGGAAGATTTTACTATGGTTTGGCAAATTTAGCATTTGACATGCTCATGCCATATATATTAATGACAGTGTTCTTTCACATAGTTTACGTTTATAAGGGTAAGAAAGTAAATAGCATGACCTTTTTTCTAAAAATAGATTATTCAGGATCTGACTAACCCAGAAGATGAGAGCAAGCATTCATAATTTTTCTTTCTTAATTCTAATTCCTATACATAATGCCAAAGTCTGTTAATGGAAAATGTTGCTTGATGACAGCAAAAAAAAAAAAAAAAGAACAGATTTGACTACTGTGTCAGATATCTTATAATCATAAAATGCAGAAAATGGAATTTTAAAAATGTACATTATCTTTGCAGGAAAAAAGAATTTCCTTCCTCCTTCACATCTAATGATGGGGTTTAGCTTCCTCTTTAAGGTATTCTTCAGCTTCTTCTTCTTTTTTTTTCCCCCCCTGATTTTCACTAGTCTTACCTAAAGTTCCACCAATGAAAAGAACTGTTTCTGTAGGTAGATGAGTCTTGTGTTTGGAGACATCGGGGTGAACGAAAAGTCAGAGTGCAGGATGAAGACATGGAGACACTGGCAAGTTGTACAAGTGAACTCATATCAGAAGAAATGGAACAGCTAGGTAGTATACAGATTTTAATAAAGTAGCTTATAATGTTTTCCATTGTCTAGTTTTGCTTGTGAATTTTTAGAAGATCGTCTCTTGGGATAATTAAAATTTCAAAAATACCCAACTTATCAACTTAATTGAATTTTCATTTTTTGAAATGTTCAGTATACTTATTCCAGTGAATTATAAAGTGTTTAATTGAATCCATAACCAATACTTGAATGTATGTTTATATTGTAAAACTTCAATATTTCATGCATGCATGTATGGTAGGTCGCTTCAGTTGTGTCCAACTCTTTGCAGCCCTGTGAACTGTAACCTGCCATGATCTCCTGTCCATGGGATTCTCCAGGCAGGAATACTGGAGTGGGTTGCTGTGCTCTTCTCCAGAGGATCTTCCCGACCCAGGGTTTGGACCCGGGTCTCTTAGGTCTCCTGCATTGACAGGAGAGTTCTTTACCACTAGTGCCACCTGGGAAACCCAGTATTAATGAGTAATACATAAATGTGTTTATTAGAGATAGACCAGGTATATATAAATAAGTATTTACTTTTGGATTTAGGATTTAGAAGCAATACAAAGATGAGTTATTATACATGCAGTTTCTTATGAGAATTTACCTTGATTTAATAATATATTTGCTTCAAGTAGAGAGCAGCTATGGTTGCTGGAATAAATAAACCTGCCTACCTAAAGGAACTAGGGAATATATGCCCTCAAAGTTATTTTTACATATTCTGCAGTCATTGCTTCTTAAGGATAAAATCTCATTGTTTCACTTAACAACTACTGTTGTACATGATTCTGTTTTATTGAATTTTCACCATGTTCCTGACATGAATACTTTATTTACATTATTTTTTATTGAATTCTCACAACCATCCTTGGTTGGTGGCATCTCATTTTTATAGGTGAGGTAACTGGAGAAGATGCGGGAAACACGAGTTTGATCCTTGGTTCAGGAAGATCCCCTGGAGGAGGGCATGGCAACCCACTCCAGTATTCTTGTCTGGAGAATCCATGGACAGAGGAGCCTGGTGGGCCTCAGTCCATAGGGTCGCAAAGAATTGGACGTGACTGAAGCAACTGAGCGCACACACACGCACAACTGAACCATATTATTACCACTAGATGGTGTTCCTTTTGCAAAAGTGTGAACACTTTCTGTGTGCCAGTTACATAACTTGTTTTATTTCATTTCAGTTCTCATGCTCAAATTATGATAAAATTGGCAGAATTTCTATAACTGCTTCTATTTTTCTTGTTTCGGAAATAACAAAGACAAGATACAGTTTTCATTGCAGAAATGATTGCAATGTCTAAGAAATTTATTGTGGTATAGGATCTTGGAGATCATTTATTCCGGTCAGTTCCTGATACCAAGTATCCTTTTATCTAAGTCAGAGTAACCTTTGGGGATGATCCAGTATTTTTCTGGTGATGTTTTGGAGAACGAGGGAGTGAATAGAATATTTTTATGAAGTTTTCAAGGAAATCATCTAACTTGGTTGTGATGATAGCATGCTGACTTTCCTTATTGTAATTTAGCAGATGGGGGTGAAAGTAGCAGTGAAGAAGATAAAGACGAATTACATGAAACTCCTGTGGAAGTGGAGCTCGTGACTCAGGTTGACCAAGAGGATGTTACTATTCAGAGTGGTGGCAATGAACTAAATGAACTAATTCAGGAAGAAAGCTCTGAAGATGAAGGAGAATCTGAGGGGGTGGTAAAAGATCAGGAACCTGTTGGTGAAATGAAGGATGAAGGAGAAGAGACATTAAATTATCCTGATACTTCCATCGACTTGTCCCACCTTCAGTCCCAAAGGTAATTTCAAAGCCATAATTTTCAGTCTTATTTTGTAAGCTGGGAGTGATGACCTTATAAAAATAATGCTAAGATTGACTTCAGTGCTTTTACCCTCCATTGTCCTACGATCTTACTGTCTGTTCACCATTTGATAAGGGGGTAGAACTCTCTTAAAATCTCAGGACCCAGGGTAGAAAAATACAGTAAATATGAAAGTTGCCAAACTAGATGAAAATAGAAACAAGTTAATGTTTATAAATTCTAATAATAAAAAGGCAATTACACTTTTTTTAAAAAGGGTGTCTTAGTCTTTAATGTCTCACAGATCACTAGGTAAACACCATAGCTATAAAAAGTTTATTATTTGAGTAGTTAGGAAAGGCTTAGGAGTCAGACCAGTATTGAGTCTTAAAGTGGGTCCTTGGGCAAATGACTGAGTCTAAGCTTCAATTTCCTTCTTGGTGAAAAGAGAATGGTACCACCCTTCATAGGGTTTTTGTGAAGGTTATATGCATGTAAAACATCTCACAGTGTCCAATACACGTCAGCTGTTTAAGAATATAAAGTGAGACGATGAGCAGTTTTTTTTTAGGATGAGCAATTTGATTATACTTTTTCTAATTTTACCAAATTTGAAAATGTATAGCATTGCCAATAATTAATTAGGAGAGTGATATGGGAATGTTTGGGGACTTTGTAACTGAATGCCTGTAAAGACTTGTGGACTCCTCTTTCTGTTTGTTTCCATAGGTCCCTTCAGAAATTGTCTTCAAAAGAGGAATCTTCTAATATGGTAACATTTTTCTTCAAAGTGTTTTGAAGAACATCATGTCATTCTCAATAAATAAGAATAATTTTCTACTTTTTAATTTTGGCTTTTGAAAAATTAACATTAGTGATGTTATTGTTTGTATTTGCTTGTGTTTTAATTTTAATAGAGTGACAGTAAATTGCAGAGCCGAAGGCATTTGTCAGCCAAGGAAAGAAGGTAAATATACTTGTGTTATTTAACTGAAAAGCATCTATTTTTTATAATTGACAGTTCGGTTATGACAGATCACTTGGCTGTTATAAAGATCTCATTAAAATTACCAAGATTTAGCATAAATTTTGTTTTGTTTTTTACATTCAGCTCTAATAGCTCTAATAGGTTTTTCTTTTTAAGGGGCCCAGTCTGCCACTATAATCAGATAGGTCAAGTAACACAAAACAGACCTTTTATTACATAAATGTGTACGGTAATAATTGCAGTATATTAAATAGGCTGATTCTATGATACTATTGACAAAAGTGAAAAGGAATACAGGCATACCACATTTTATTGTGCTTTGCAGATTTTTAATGTTTTTTAACAAATTGAAGGTTTATGGTAATCCTGTATGGAGCAAATCTATTGCCATCATTTTCCAACATCATTTTTTTACTTCATGTCTCTGGATCATATTTTGATAATTCTTGCAATGTTTAAGCTTTTTATTATTAATTGTTCAGGTGATCTGTGATCAGTGAACTTTGTTTCTATTGTAAAGTGATTATGAAGCACTGAAAGCTCAGGTGGTGGTATTTTTTTTTAGCAATAAAGTATTGATTAAGGTATATACAATTGCTTTTTAAAGACATATTGCTTTGCACACTTGATAGACTACAGGGTAGTATAAGCATAAATTTATATGCACTGGGAAACCAAAAAATTCATGACTTGCTTTATTGCATATTCACTTTATTGCAATGGTCTGGAACAGAAATTGTAATATTTCTGAGGCATGCCTGTACTGAAATTAGGCAATTTTTATGTAAGAGGAAGACTTGGGGGTTTCCCCCCCCCTTTTTTTTTTTCCCTTTAACATAATAGGGCTTAGAAGGCAAACAGAAAAAGATAAAGAGTGAAAGGGATAACTGAGACAACTACTGGAGGGTGAAAAGACTACAACTGGTAAAGCACTCCAGAAAGAGGCCCTAGATTGGAATGGATAATAAACCCTTTTGTTTGATCATCTTTATAAATTATAGAAAACTGAGTGCTGGTATTTATGAGTATGGTATTATGCTAGATACTATGGTATATATACAAAGAGGGAAAATATAAAGTTTGTGCCTTCAAGAAGCTTTTGAGTCCTGGATTCAAGAAATAGCCGTAAGTCTGTAAATAGTGTTATCTGAAAGTGATACAGCATTTCAGGAATAAGAATTTTTTGTGCACTGAAGTGTTTTGGGAAATACCGTCAGAAGTTTTTACCTTGAAGATAGAGTTGCATCTTAGATAATGCAAGTTAAGGTCAGAAACTTCAAGGAGAATAAGTATGATCAAAGACAGGGAGGTGATAGGTATTTGGAAGTAATGTTGAGAGTGCTTTGGGGAAATGGATAAGTAGATTGAGGCGGAAGGAACAAAATGTTCATGTTTGTGAATTGATGATAAAATTGGCAACGTGCAATTGAATCAAAAGTGGAGAACCTAGAATAACAAGGTAAGTGTTCTAGACTTATCCTAAAAGTGATGTGAGGAGGACTTTTGGAAGATTTTGAATGGGAATGTGACATAGGTAAACAATAACGGAAAATTAATGTGAAAGTTCATGTAGAACAGATTATGGGGGAAATATGGAGGAAGTCTGGGTGGTAAGTGATGAGGACTTGGACTAGAGCAGTGGCATTGGTAAGGTGATTGCACAGAAATAGGATTTTCCTTTCCTCTTTATTTTCTAAGATCCATTTATTCCACTGACAGACCCACAAATGTTTTACTGAATATTTAACATCTGCCAAGGACAAAGACTTACAAATCCCTTTGCCTCGCCATCAAGGTGTTGAGGGACTGAATGTGGCTACTGATTCAGGATAAGTCAAGGATGACAGTGTGTTGAGCCTGGATGCCAGGAAGAATCATAAATGCATGAGAGGAAATTTTTTAGCTTTTCTAGTGTGATGACTTGCAGTCCTTTTATACTGTAGCCTGGTGATGACAAGTTAAGCAGAAGGCACAATCTCATACACGTTCCCTTCCGTGTGTCATTTTTTTAGGGTATTAAGAATTTGAAATTCTAAGATTAAGATATTTTCCATTTCATTTATATTTAGGGAAATGAAGAAAAAGAAGCTTCCAAATGACTCAGGGGATTTAGAAATGACAGAAGCAAAGGACAAAGAAAAAGAAAATGCTCTACACATTGAAACTCATCAGAACACAAGCAAAAATGTCCCGGTTGTTCAGCCAATGAAGCGAGGACAAAAGGTAATATTTGGCACTATATGATCCACAAGTGAAGTTGTGAGGTTCCTTTTTTAAGGTTTAAGTGAAACAGAAGAATAATCTTGTGTGACTTCTTTTGAAAATTAGTTGAAAAGATAGTGTTAAGGAGCATAGAGATCACTTTCTGTTCTTTTAAGATCATCTATACAGAAACTCTCAAGTTATGTAGAAGAGGAATAGGAGATTGATTTATTTGCCAGAGACACTCAGCTAAAAACTGGCAGTGCTGATCTGATAATTTAACTTAGTCGTTTCTTTTTCAATTATTAATGCAATTTTGGTTACAGTTCTTACGTATTTTATAAAGGTAGGGGATGAAGAAAGAGGAGGTAGTGGATATAGACTATACTTTAAAAAATGTAGCTGTGTCGAGATTGTGAACTGATGTATAGGTGTATCTGTAAGAAAATTAAAGTCCTTTGAAAAAAAATTTTTTTAATTTAGTTTTCTTCAGCTATGGAGTTTTTTATTTTTGGTTGTGCTGGGACTTCACTGCTGCTTGGGCTTTTCTCTAGTTGAGGCAAGCAGGGGCTACTCTCTAGTTGCAATGTACAGACTTCTCATTTCAGTGGCTTCTCTTGAAGAGCACAGGCTCTAGGCATGCAAGCTTCACAAGTTGTGGTACATGGACTCAGTTCAATTCCTGGACCAGGGATGTAAAGGGGGAAAAAAAATCAATTCTCCCTGTATTACTATGCAAATTCAACATGAAATCATTCAAAAAAGAATTGAGATTTTTAATTAACATTTGAAAGTTCATTTGAAAGAATACATACCAGAGAATAGTTAAGGGAGTCTTGAAAAAGAAGATGAAGGATGGATCTTCCTACTAGGTAGTAAAACATTTACTGTTAAGACTTTCTAAAACAGAATGGTATTAATGAACAGCCAGTAGAAAAGTGAAGCAGAATAAAATCTAGACACAGAACGATAAATTGTGTTTTAAAGGGTATGAAGCATTCAAAATTAGTGGCTAGTAATGTTTTAAAAAATACTATAAATATCTGGGGAAACAGTGTCAGACTTTATTTTTTTGGGCTCCAAAATCACTGCAGATGGTGACTGCAGCCCTGAAATTAAAAGATGCCTACTCCTTGGAAGGGAAGTTATGTCCAACCTAGATAGCATATTCAAAAGTAGAGACATTACTTTGCCAACAAAGGTCCGTCTGGTCAAGGCTATGGTTTTTCGTGAGGTCATGTATGGATGTGAGTTGGCCTGTGAAGAAGGCTGAGCGCCGAAGAATTGATGCTTTTGAACTGTGGTGTTGGAGAAGACTCTTGAGAGTCCCTTGGACTGCAAGGAGATCCAACCAGTCCATCGTGAAGGAGATCAGCCCTGGGATTTCTTTGGAAGGAATGATGCTGAAGCTGAAACTCCAGTACTTTGGCCACCTCATGCGAAGAGTTGACTCATTGGAAAAGACTCTGATGCTGGGAGGGATTGGGGGCAGAAGGAGAAGGGGACGACAGAGGATGAGATGGCTGGATGGCATCACTGACTCGATGGACATGAGTCTGGGTGAACTCCGGGAGTTGGCGATGCACAGGGAGGCCTGGCATGCTGTGATTCAAGGGGTCGCAAAGAGTCGGACACGACTGAGCGACTGAACTGAACTGAACTGAAAGTAAATATCTGGTGGAGAAAAGAACCATCAATATAATTCAATATAATTGATAGGGCAAATTGCAGGGTAGGGGGTAGATCAGAGATATGTTTATGTAAACAAGGGGAATTTTTTTACCCATCAAATTAATAGATAATGTGTATTCAGTCATTCAGTACAAGTTTGAATATATACCATGGGAATTCCAATCAAGAGTCCTAACAGTGCATTTACCCTCTGACTCAGCAATAGTTATTTTTAGTCATTATCTTAAAAAAAGTCATATGTATGCACTAAGGGTATTTGTCCAGTTGATAGTATTAAGCAGTCTTACTGAGTATTTAACATTTCATCTACAGATGAAGGAGAAGGCAATGGCACCCCACTCCAGTACTCTTGCCTGAAAAATCCCATGGACGGAGGAGCCTGGTGGGCTGCAGTCCATGGGGTCGCAGAGTCGGACACGACTGAGCGACTTCACTTTCACTTTTCACCTTCATGCATTGGAGAAGGAAATGGCAATCCACTCCAGTGTTCTTGCCTGGAGGATCCCAAGGATGGTGGAGCCTGGTGGGCTGCTATGGGGTCACACAGAGTCGGACACGACTGAAGTGACTTAGCAGCAGCAGCAGCAGCTACAGATGAAATTTAGGCAGTCTGCAAATAATGGCTTTGCTTTTCTTTCTCATGTTTCTTATACTGACTCAAACATCAGTACAGTGTGGCATAAAAGTAAGAATAGCATGCCTCTTTGTTATACTAATACATTAAAGGGACTAATTCTAAGATTATTAACATTGTAGTATGTTTCTTGTGGGTTGTTGGTAGATATCCTTTACAAAGGGCTAGTGTTAATAATCATGAGTTAAATTTTATTGAATGCTTTTTCTGCATCTGTTTTTCTCCCTCAATGAGTTCATGTGGTGTAAATTACAGAATAAAACCCCCTAATACTGTCCTTGCCTTGTTTGGGTATCTAGGTGATACCAGCTTCATAAAGTGAATTTGGTACTTTTCCTTTTTTATGCTCTCTAGTACTTTGTATTGGAGAAGGCGATGGCACCCCACTCCAGTACTCTTGCCTGGAAAATCCCATGGACGAGGGAGCCTGGTGGGCTGCCGTCTATGGGGTCACACAGAGTCAGGATATGACTGAAGTGACATAGCAGCAGCAGTACTTTGTATAAAATGGAGATCATTTGTTCCTTGAAATTTTTTTAGCAATTGGGCCTGATGTTTAGGGATATCTGGCTTACCTGGTGGCTTAGATGGTAAATAATCTGCATATAATGCAGGAGACCCGAGTTCCATCCCTGGGTTGGGAAGATCCCCTGGAGAAGGAAATGGCAATCCACTCCAGTATTCTTGCCTGGAGAATTCCATGGACAAAAGAGCCTGGCTGGCTACAGTCCATGGGGTCACAAAAGAGTCGGACACAATTGAGCAAGTAACACTTTCAGGGTAAGTTTTTAAGTACTTAATTTCTTTAGCGATCATAACTCCATTCAGGTTTTTTTTTTTCCCCAAAGTTGGTTTTCCTAAGTTATATTTTGCCAAGAAACTATTCTTTTTGTTGAGTTTTCCATTTCTTGGTTCAGTGTATTGGTGATACTGTTCATTTTATTCTCAGGGTTTTTGTTGTTTAGTGGTGTAATGTACATATAGTGGGCTTCCCAGGTGGCTCAGTGGGAACGAACCTGCCTGCCTGTGCAGGAGACGCGGTGGACCCAGGTTTGATCCCTGGGTTGGGAAGAGCCCCTGGAGGAAATGGCAACCCACTCCAGTATTCTTGCCTGGAAAAATTCCATGGACAGAGAAGTCTGGCAGGCTGCAGTCCATGGGGTCTCCAAGAGTCAGACATGATTCAGTACACATGCTACATATATATAGTAATATGCAGATACTTTGCTTTTAGCTCAGTTTTTATATCCACATACATCTGTGAAACCAACACCCAGAACAAGACCCTTGAATGTTTATATTACTCCAGAAAGCTCACTCTTGCCCCTTTCTAAATAGTATTCCCACCAGAGAAAAACATGTCTTAATTACAGTAGATTATTTTGCCTGTTTTTGAGCTTTATGTAAAAAAGCAATCGTCATTTATATATTCCTGTCTTACATCTTTCACTCAACCTTGTGAATCATCCATGTTGTTCTAACAGTTCATTTGCACTGCTCAATAGCATCTGCCAGTTTCCGTCTACTACATTGTTCATCATTGAAGACCTGTATCTTTTAGGTTCCCAAATATGCGTTTCTGTCCTGTGTAGCTGCGAGTGGAAATGCTGGGTTATAGCGCACGTGTTGTGTTTGGCTTAGTAGGTATTAGCAGTTTTCGGAGTGCTTGTACCAGTTTCCCACCAAGCTGTGTATCTGAGTTCCAGTTGCTTTACATCGTCACTTTCATTTGGTATTGTTGGGGTTTTTCAAGTCATTCAAATGTGTACATACTGAAATCTTAATTTAGCTTTTAAAAGTTGGGTTGTCCAGCTTTCTCACTGATTTATAGTTCTTTGAAATCCTAAATACATGTCTTTTCTTGGTTATCTGTACTAAAATTTTTTTCATGTTTTGAGACTTGCTTTTTCACTTCTGTAGTATTTTGATGAGCAGCATTTGTCAATTTTAATGAAGTCTGATTTGTCAATCTTGTATAGTGTTTTTTGTGTGTCTTATTAAATCTTTATGATTTTGTAAATTTGTTATTTGGGTCCTAGCTAAGACTAGTCAAGATGAAAGCCTTTGGAGGTGAAGCTTGTATGTCTGTGGTTTTAAAAACTGGTCGAGTGATTTGGATGTGTATCCAGAGTAAAGAATCAGTAGTTTAATTGATGAAATACAAGGTATTAAGAGTCTCTGCAATAAATACCCAGCTAAACTTTGCTGCCCCGTTTCCTGTTCTTATGTGTATCCTGATGGCAACCACGTGTGATGACTAGCCGTTACTACTCTGTTCTGTCTTTACGTTATAATCTTGCCTTTCTTGTATTCCCAGATGCAATGAATCTTTCAGTTCTTGCTCAAGCTTAAAAAAAGTCTCCTTTCTCTAAATTATCTTAGATATAAACTTGTTTGCATTTAGAATATTTTGCATTAATTTACTCTTATTCTGTGTATCTTTTTTCCACAAGATGATCAATTGTTTGAGGGTGAGGACTATGGTTTTATCCATCTTCAAAGACTCCATATTGTTTGTTAAAGTGGTGCCTTACTGAATAAGCATTTTGACAGAATTAAAGAAGTGGCTTTTCTTTATATACATGTCTTAACATTTTCTTACTGCTAAATTTTTCCAACCAAAAATGTTTTTTATTTTGTAGAGTAAAATGAAAAAAATGAAGGAAAAATACAAGGACCAGGATGAAGAAGAACGTGAGCTCATCATGAAATTGCTGGGAGTAAGTAACATTTAATAATATTTTCATTTGTTTGTCAAGGGGCATCCAGACCACTGCCTTATTGCTGGGAGTAAGCAACATTTAATAATAATTTCATTTGTTTGTCAAGGGGCATCCAGACCACTGCCTATCATATGCTGTGCATTTGTTAAAGAACTGACAACAGTGAAAATACTGTCAACATTAACTGTTTTTCCCTCTATGAAGTCTGCAGGTTCGAACAAAGAAGAAAAAGGGAAAAAGGGAAAGAAAGGCAAAATAAAGGATGAACCAGTGAAGAAACAGCCCCAGAAACCTAGAGGTGGACCAAGAGTTTCAGACAGCATAAAGAAAGAAACTCCATCCCTTGAAATTACCACTCATGAGTTACAAGACTTGGCTGTAGATGAACCACATGATGACAAGGTAAGGCTACCACACGCATGGGCTTTTGCTTCTTAATTAGGGTGACCAACGATCTCAAGGTTCCCAGGACATGGGATTTACAGTGCTAAAATAAAACCAGGGTGAGTGGTAACCCTATTCTTAATGGGAAGTTACCTTAGAAATATAGCCTAAAAGACCTAAATTTTAATTGCTATATATAAAAATGGCAGTGTTGGTTAGCTCCTAAAAAGTTTATCATAAGCCATTAGAAAATTTTATGGAGAAACTAGATTCTGGTGGAAACTTAGTTAAAACAGATAATTAGGATTATGTTGACCATGAATGAGAAATGAATTTGCAGTTTTCTAGTTTTTTCTATAAGAATATGTACTATATTACATGATGTCAAATGTGACTACAGTGTGAAATGTTGACATTTTTCCAGTTAAGATATTTGCCTAGTTGTTCCATCAGCTGAGTATGAAAGTCTGGCCTCAATGTATATCTTCTTGCATGAATATATCTTTTTGAAATTCTGAACAAAGGATTTATTGTTTTATAAATTGGTAAAAAAATTTTGTTTCACCTTTATATTTTTATTCATGGCAGTTAAACTTTGGTTGTATTGTGTGCTCCATTCAGTGCAGGTAGTGCTTACAGGGATCCTAAACGTATTACTGTTTTCTTGGTTCCCCGAACAGTGTTGTTTAGTAATATCAAAACTCACTTTGTCTTCAGATTTTTATATTACTTACTCTGTAAACCTTACACTCAAATATTCATAACTGTTAGAATATTCATAATTATCAATGGGCCTCCCTGGCAGCTGAGATGGTAAAGAATCTGCCTGCAGTGCAAAGAGACCTGGGTTCAATCCCTGTGTGGGGAAGATCCCCTGGAGAAGGAATGGCAAGCCCTCTCCAGTATTCTTGACTGGAGAATCCCATGGACAGAGGAGCCTGGTGAGCTGTACAGTCCATGGGGTTGCAAAGAGTCCGACCCAACTGAGTGACTAACACTTTCATTAGCATATATTCTGTGGAAGTCTTTTTTTTTTAACTTTAGGGCACATCCTTTTTCTCTTTGAATGGCATTGCTTTCTCATATATTAGACACATGTATTAACTTAGTCTATCTTATATTTATCAGTTTTTCTCTTCATAGATTTCAATGGTATAGAGTTTCAATTTAAGTTACAACTGACTTTTAAAATTTTATATATTTGAAACAGGAAGAACAAGATGTAGACCAGCAGGGAAATGAGGTATGATTTTGTGTTGGGGTTCATACTACAACATTGACTGCAATCCAGGTCCCACAATATCTGGCACACAACTTCTAGCTAGAACTTAAAAGGGTAAAAAAAAAAAGACTACAAGCTCTGGAGTAACACATTTGAATCCTAACTCTGTTACATATAACTACAACCTTGGAAACATTTTTCTTTGTGCCTCAGTTTCCTCATCTGAAAAACAGGGATATAATTGCCTCTACCGGGAGAGTTGTGTGAGAACTAAGATAGTATACATAAAGCATTTAGAAAAGTTCATGGCATATAGTAAGCACTAAGTGTACCAAGTGTTTTGTCCTAAATGTGAATTTACTCACGTTGTTAGATAAATACAGGCAATCTAAGCAGCCCTAGAATTTCTCCTTAAGAACAGGCATGAGAGATGACTGTTGTAATCCAGTTTCCCGACTTTGACATCTTTAACATTTGAGGATGGATAACTCTTTTTTGTGGGGAGTTGTCCCATCCCTGGCATCTACCCACTAAAAGATGTCAGTAATATTTTCTGCTCCCAACGCTGCTTCAGTTATGACAACCAAAAATGCCTCCCTTTTTCTTAAATATATCTAAGTGTCATTTTGAAAATCGTCATTAATCTCTGCTTTATATATAGCCCCAAAGGGTAAAAGAAATCTTATCAGAAAATGATAAAATGTATTGATCGTTTTATTAGAATTTTCCTAGTTTAGGGCTGGTATAAATAGCTTTTGTAATTGTTTTTGTTTTCCCTTTTTAGGAAAATCTGTTTGACTCTTTGACAGGGCAGCCACATTCTGAAGATGTACTGCTGTTTGCCATTCCAATATGTGCCCCATATACCACCATGACAAACTATAAGTAAGTCATTATGAGTTTACTCAAACAGCTGCCACAGCATTGACTTAGGAATCATTTTGTTATCTGTTTAGTAACACATGCAATTCCTTTTTAAAGATACAAAGTGAAACTTACTCCTGGAGTTCAGAAAAAGGGAAAAGGTATTTAAAATCTTTTTATGAATTATGATTTTAAGTATTTCTTGGCTGAACAAAAGTAGATTCTTCTATTTTCTGCTTACAGCTGCGAAAACAGCCTTGAATAGTTTCATGCATTCCAAAGAAGCAACAGCAAGAGAAAAAGACTTATTCCGCAGTGTAAAGGTAAAGTGTTCCTGTAGAAATCTCTAGAGATTGGTGGTACAGTTAAATGTGAGCAGTTATAATTCTTTTATTTTTGTATTGTTAGCAGATGGAAGCTGCAGCTATCATTTTGGTAGAAAGTAAATTTCAGATGAAAATTTTAGAAATGCCATTCTTTTGGCAGCAGAGGACATAATAAAGATCATAAAAATGTGATTGTGAAAATATTCAGCACCCCCCCCCCTTTTTTTTTTAGGACACGGATTTATCAAGAAACATTCCTGGCAAAGTTAAAGTGTCTGCACCCAATCTTCTGAATGTAAAAAGAAAATAGCTGAAATGAAATCCTTAAATATTTGAGAAGAGTCAGTTTTATAGTCTTTTGGAAGTTCAGAGATGAAAACATCATGTAACAAGACTTCCGTATTTAAAAGTGAACTAACATTGCCTTGCTGTATTCACCAAAACGACTTGGTTTCTTTCCAGTTTTATAGAGAGGAAACACTATGATAGGCCTTCCTAAAATATTTGTGGACAGCAAATGCTAATTGTAAACAACTGCAATTATTCTACATTTTCTTGAAATTTGGAAGGTTAATAGTTGTTGTAAAGAAATGGAATAGTGAAGTGGCTCAACTGGTTAAGACTGTTGACTTGGTAGTCTGCTGTACATAACATCTAATATATCTATTACAGGCCAATCGCAAGTTTTGTTTTTCCTGGTGGGGGTTGGGGTGGTTATACATTTAAGTTGTGAGGAAGTAGACTTCTGCCTTTACTCATCATTCCCATGACTTGGCTTAAGATAACACCTAGAAGAAATTGGTGTTGATAATTTCCACGCATTTATATAATACCTTTACTTTTCATCTTAATTTCTTTCTTGTAATCTCATTCAGCTCTGTGCCATTTTATTTTCCACCTCGAGTAATTATCAGTAGCATGTTACAGAGTATCTTAACCTATAATATTATAAGTGCACTTTGAGGTTTACCACTAAAGACTCCTGACCCAGCTTTTTTCTGTCTCCTAACAATGGAGAATAAAGTCATACATTATTTCCATTCTTTTATGAGCTGTAAAAGCTGTTAACTTTAAAACAACTGAACAGGCTGCCTAGGGTCAACATGAGCAACTCCACTTGCCCCGACCCTTACACCAAAGCACTGGGGTCAAGGACTGGACGGCCGTTGGTCCCTCCAAGGTTTCTTTTACCAGCTTAGTCCTATCAACAACCACTTTATGTAGCCTAGTGTTTTAAATTCAACGTAACAGACTACTCAAGAAACAGCTAAAATATTAATGTCTTTAAAAAGTAACTTCACCATTTTGATACTGGTAGGAATAATTAATACAGTGTTTCTACAGATATAGACCCTGTTGTTACCAAATAGGAAATAATCATTCCTTTGGGTAAAAAGCCCAAGTAATAACTTATGCTGTTAAATACATTTATTGTAAACTTTAGACACAAAAATAGGTTCTCTAGGCCATTCACATGCACATTAAAACTAAAAAGCTGCAAACTACAACAGTGTATATAATTATACAAATGATTTCACTCTGATGTTTACAGAATTGATGTCCATGCAAGTGATCAGAGGCATTATCTATGAAGCCTTAAGATCCAGAAGTGTTGTTACTACCAAACCTCTGATTAACACTGTGAAGTAAGTGTTTTGGAAGGCAGTTCCATGAGTTGGCTAACATTTCTTTAAAGCAGATGACAGCTTCTAAACTTAGCCTGAAAGTGGACAAAGAAAAATAATTTCACTTTACTGTTAGAAGTATATTAAAACTACCAAAAAAGAAAAACCACTTTAAAGATTTTCATAAAAACTGGATAGTTTTATCAATGAAAGTTTATTATTGCCCTTAAATTATCCATAAACCTATTTTTTCAAGAACACTAATTCAAAGTGTTTAAAAAACAATTTAAAATAAGTACCAAGTAAAAAAGTTACTTACCTTACAAGAGATTTTGGTTGAACTGAAAATATAAGTATTTCATTACTGTGTGCCTGAAAAATAGACAAGAATACATTAAAAGTACTTCACAAGAAAGTTTCAGCAATAATATGGAGTGTCCTTTAATAAAGGGTGGTGTACTTACAGCTCTGTGATGGACAAGAAGGTTATTGGCACACCCTCCAAACACAATTACTTCTCCTTCATCACTGGCACAAGCTGTATGCCATAATCTACATTTAAAACAAGAACTTGTTTGAAGTCAACCCAATTACCAAATTGATAATTTATACTAGAGAATAGAGATGATGAAATAAAGACTAAAGGTCTTTAGCACAGACCAAAACATAAAGTTGAGACACAGTTATCTCAAGGAAAAGTACAAAAAGCTAGAAAAATCAGTGTCTTTATCTAGATATCATTATCTCTCTGGTCCATTCCTAATTTATGCAATGAGGAGTCTGAAATGAACGATCTGTTCTCTAGGTTTTTATGAGCAATAAAAGTCTTTGGGAGATGAGTGGTATATGCCCTCTCCTTTTCATAGGCAGGGTCAGCTGTCCTTATGCAAAACATCTGAGGAATGTTTTACTCTGCCTGAGTGAAACGGAGCATCTTCAGGCCTGACTGTCTGGAAAGAGTATTTGTGCCGAAAGGCATCTTAATGGCATGACTGTACTACTTAGGTTAGAGGCGTGGATAAAAATGCAAGTTGCTGCTGCTGCTAAGTCGCTTCAATCATGTCCGACTCTGTGCGACCCCATAGACGGCAGCCCACCAGGCTCCCCCTTCCCTGGGATTCTCCAGGCAAGAACACTGGAGTGGGTTGCCATTTCCTTCTCCAGTGCATGAAAGTGAAAAGTGAAAGTGAAGTCGCTCAGTCGTGTCCGACCCTCAGCGACCCCATGGACTGCAGCCTTCCAGGCTCCTCCATCCATGGGATTTTCCAGGCAAGAGTACTGGAGTGGGGTGCCACCGCCTTCTCCAAAATGCAAGCTAACATTAAACAAATGTGCTTTGAACAACAATTCTGACTACATCATTTCCTTTTAGCAGTCTCTGTAACAATTCTGAGATAAGAAAAGTAGCAAGTGTTCCAACAGGCTCTTTTTGGACAATTCAACTTCCTAGTATTTGTTATACTGCATAGCTGTAAACTTGATTGTAAGTTCTTGATTCCCTCACCGTCAAACATTGTTTAGGGTTTTGAATTCTCTCCTAGAAGAGAACTAGAATTTCCTTTTTCAGATGACAAATCTAGAAACAGTTCTACTCTGGTAAAGAGCTTTAGTATAAATTTTAACGATGTCATTATTCTAATGAAGCAAAAAGCAAAATCCAGCCCTGTTTTTCACGCACTGATGATGAAAAAGAAAGCACTAATACTAAGAACTTTGGTTTTCTTTCAAATTAAACCTTAGTGAATGCTAGGGTTTTTATGAGGAAGTGAATGCAGCCAACTGAATTTTCTCATTCATTACATCTCTAAGGACCTCACTCAAGAACTACCTTTTAAATAGTTCATACCTTGGTTTTTCAGTATGGGGATGATTAAACTTTATCCATTCATTTTTACTGATGCAGTATGTCCAGGCATCACCTGATTAAAGCAAAGAAGAAAGCATTAAGTATGTTATTCTGTCAATGTGACACTGATATTTATTTATTTTTTTTTGACACTGATATTTAAAGAGTGCAGCTTTAGTAAAAACAGTAATAAATCAGATTTTGAGTAGATACAGAAAGTATATTTCCTTTTTTCCCCTGCAGTTAGGTATGTAAGCCCTTTCCATGTTACAGCCATTTATTTAGCAGGGCAAAGAGCTCTAGGTAACTTTTTTTTTACTGGACAGATAGATGTGTCATATGAAAACAACTGTATATATATTATAGGATCAAAATTAATACCAAATCTTCTAACCATTCCTATAGCCCTCTGATACACCTAAAAATACTGATTTTTTCCAGCTATTTATATTACTTACAAATGATGTATAATAACTTTTAAAAATATTTTAAGAGTACTTACTTAGTGGCTGTTTATCAGTGGTAAATCCTCCAAAGAGAAAGAGATGATCTGAAGAAACTGGTGTTAGTGAGTGCCAAGATCGGCCAACTGGGCATATGCCTTGTGGAATTCTGAAAATGATAGCTAAGTTACAATATCTGCATTTAAAAGCTGCTACTGTATTTAAAGCAGAGAAATACTAAAATTTTATATGGAATTTTGAAGAGATTTTAAAAAAGGCTTCTAGATATTAACAACTACATGCTTTTCAATGAACTGTTTCCTTGGAAGGAAGGTCAACTTTAGATCTTTTCAACAAACACTGAGCACATGCTATGTGCTAGACATAGTTATGGGCACTGAAAATTTAAAGATTCCTTAAGGATTTAGTGATCATGTTTACTTAAGATTCACTGTTACAGAAAAGGAAAGCAGGTACATTATGTACTAATAATAGAGAGTAAGGGGAAAATCCATTGGAATTTTTTTGAAAAACTTTCCTAAATAATCATCTAGATGATACCTACAGTTCATTCCACTCCCATGTATCCAGATTAAGATAGTGAAGGTCATTCATTCTAGCATCCTAAAAAAGGATAAATTAGTTATCATTCTGAGTAACTGAAAAGCACATCTTTGAAACTATTTTATATACTCACGCGGTATCTGCCTCCAAACACAAAGCCTTTGTTTCCAACAGTCGCACAGGCATGGGCAGCACGAGGTGAAGGTGGTTTACCCTAGTTAAGTCGTAAAAACAATTTAATGAATAAATGAACGTTTTATAAATACCAGAAAGAAGTCTTTTCTGGAAGTGGGATAGAACGTGCAGAACACTTGAGCTCTTAAGCTTAAGTGCAAACTTGTAGTAAACAGCAGTACTAAAGGCTGACTACCAAAACTGGGAGCTTTTGAGAAACATTACTGAAAGGGCTAGTTAATAGAATGCTTACTTGCTTTACTTTTCTTTAAAAATAAAAGCTAGAACGTTATATGACACTGTGTCAGAGGAAAAAGACATCTAACATTTGAGTAATTTAAATCCCAATCCAGCACTAGGTCATTTATTTAATTACAAACTATACCACTTTTAACAGCTATTAGATGACAGATACTGGGCTAGTCTATACATTCATTAACTTTTTAGTTTTAGACTCCTTGGAGAAAAATGAACTGTCAATTTTACACCACTTGCCAACTGCCCTTCTCATTGAAGGGCACTAGTTGGCAACTGCCCTTGCTTTAATAATTAATTCATTATTCTTCAGTAACTCACAGTAGTTATAGGCTGACTCCAGATAAACGTTTCAGTGTCTAAAATATGTACATGATCATTCCATCCTCTTGGATGACTTGAATTCTACAGAAAATAAGAATCTGAGTTAGTTTTTACAAATAATGTTTGTAAAACAACCTTTGGTTTATTAACAGGGCAAAATGAACAAAGCTAATAGCAAACGAAGTATATTATTTCAATAGACTAAGTAGGCCACTTTTGCAAATATGAAACTTCATTTACCCAGAAAGATGTTTCATCAAATTCAAAAGTTCCCAATACTTTGTCTTCAGGTAAATATCCATACCCTCCAAAAAATATTAACCTGTTTGATAAAAAACCAAGAAATTAATAATTCAAACATCCACAGGATACAAGATATTTTTTTGTTTGTTTTGTAATATTTCATGAGCTGAGAAGGCACACTGGAGTATATAAAAATACTTATTCAAATAATAATGGCTAATATGACTAACAATGATGTCTTAGGTGCTTTGCCGTTAATTCAATCTTTATGGGCCTTCAGAGGCATGTTACATGATTACAATGGTTATTAGCAAAGGATACGTGAATGGCAAAGTACTTTCCACATAAAAACCCAAACCTATAGTGTGGCTCACTCACTTGTTTTTATATACCCAGACACCGAGTTTGTCCTTTGATGATGGAGGAACTCCTTGGCAGTCAATTCTTTCCCAGTGTAATACTCGGTCCGTAGACCTTGAATCCAGCATGTAGAACTGCCAGAAGCAATGTTAGATTCTGTTACATGAAGGAAATTCAACCTTGGCATTTAATGTTATTGCATTTATGCTGATAAGAATGTCATCTAATTCAGTACTACTAAAAGTATAATTGCAAACTGGCTGCCAGTCTGTAAAATGTTACCTAGTCTGAGTCCAGGGAAGAAATTTCTGCCGGAATGTGAAGTCACTGTGCACCTTGTTTGCGTTCAGCCTGTTTTTCCCCCCATACCACTTTTTGGCTGAAGGACTAGAAAGTGAGTTAATTTACTACATTCTTTGCCTGAGATAGGCACTTTAAATTGTACTGATCTAATTTATGTATTATGGGATGGTATTACAAAAAAAAAACAAACTTAGCAATTCATCTTCAATTTAACAAACATGTCTTAAGTGCCCACTTAACTCTAGGAGCTAAGGATAAATCTTAAAAGATTAAATATTCATTTGTCTTTCAGAGGGTTCACATCCAGGTACTTATATTTAAATAGTCAATAAGTTAACTTCTTTTTTTTAGGCTCCTAAGGTTTCTTTTCCTTTAACTATTAACCATTTCTCTGACCACTCCCCTTTACTAAAGCCACAACTAGTCTTTTCCCCAAGTTTCCTCATGTTGTGTCAAAGTTAGTTTTCTCCCCCTTGACCCTGAAAAATAGATGGCTCAACAACAGCCTACAGCAGTGCCTCACAAAACCTTTTAGGCACAAAACCCTTTCTTCCAACAAAGTCTTAAGCAAACGCCTAAATATAAAAATAAGAACCCGAAGAAACGGCTTCTTTGTTTACAACATACCCAACAGAAATCTGGGTTCACTGTGACAAGGGGCAAGACTTGTGGCCTTCCTATGAATAAACGGAAAACACAGACTCCCCTGCACCTCCACATGCTGCTGGGCAGGACCAGTGTGACAGGGCTCAACACGGAAAGAAAAGCTACAGCATTTAGTGGGGAAGTTTGCCACTGAGCAAGTCAGGTCCATGCATGGGTGAGCCATGAGTGGTGTTATAAAGGCTTTTCCTTGGATGGCAAAGAAAAGAAAAATAGATTCCAACTATATGCCATCTGGAAAAGACGAAACTATAGAGACAATTAAAAGACTGATAGCAGGAGTTTAGGGGGAGAGAGGAGATGTATACACAAGTTCAGAAGTTTTTATGAACAGTGAAATACTGCGTGTGACATTATAATAACGGATATATGTCATTATCAGATCAGATCAGTCGCTCAGTCATGTCCGACTCTTTGCGACCCCGTGAATCGCAGCACGCCAGGCCTCCCTGTCCATCACCAACTCCCGGAGTTCACTCAGACTCAACGTCCATCGAGTCAGTGATGCCATCCAGCCATCTCATCCTCTCTCGTCCCCTTCTCTTCCTGCCCCCAATCCCTCCCAGCATCAGAGTCTTTTCCAGTGAGTCAACTCTTAGCATGAGGTGGCCAAAGTACGGAGTTTCAGCCTTAGCATCATTCCTTCCAAAGAAATCCCAGGGCTGATCTCCTTCAGAATGGACTGGTTGGATCTCCTTGCAGTCCAAGGGGCTCTCAAGAGCCTTCTCCAACACCACAGTTCAAAAGCATCAATTCTTCGGCGCTCAGCCTTCTTCACAGTCCAACTCTCACATCCATACAGGACCACAGGAAAAACCATAGCCTTGACTAGACAAACCTTTGTTGGCAAAGAAACGTCTCTGCTTTTGAATATGCTATCTAGGTTGGTCATAACTTTCATTCCAAGGAGTAAGCGTCTTGTAATTTCAGGGCTGCAGTCACCATCTGTAGTGATTTTGGAGCCCAGAAAAATAAAGTCTGACACTGTTTCCACTGTTTCCCCATCTATTTCCCATGAAGTGATGGGACCGGATGCCATGATCTTCGTTTTCTGAATGTTGAGCTTTAAGCCAACTTTTTCACTCTCCACTTTCACTTTCATCAAGAGGCTTTTGAGTTCCTCTTCACTTTTTGCCATAA
>NW_011494746.1:1037638-1037837 GCF_000754665.1 Bison bison bison | reverse complement strand
ACTGATACTTCTCCCGGCAATCTTGATTCCAGCTTGTGTTTCTTCCAGTCCAGCATTTCTCATGATGTACTCTGCATATAAGTTAAATAAACAGGGTGACATACAGCCTTGACGAACTCCTTTTCCTATTTGGAACCAGTCTGTTGTTATGTCCAGTTCTAACTGTTGCTTCCTGACCTGCATACAGGTTTCTCAAGCT
>NW_011494746.1:1016371-1036446 GCF_000754665.1 Bison bison bison | reverse complement strand
GCGATTATACAGTGGAAGTGACAAATAGATTCAAGGGATTAGATCTGATAAGAGTGCCTGAAGAACTATGGACGGAGGTTCATGACACTGTACAGGAGTCAGTGATCAAGACAATCCCCAAGAAAAAGAAATGCAAAAAGGCAAACTGGTTGTCTAAGGAGGCCTTACAAATAGCTGTAAAAAGAGAGGCGAAAGACAAAGGAGAAAAGGAAAGATACATCCGTTTGAATGCAGAGTTCCAAAGATTAGCAAGGAGAGATAAGAAAGCCTTCCTCAGTGATCAATGCAAAGAAATAGAGGAAAACAATAGAATGGGACAATAGAACAATAGAGATCTATACAAGAAATACCAAGAGATACCAAGGGAACAGTTCATGCAAAGACGGGCTTGATAAAGGACAGAAACGGTATGGACCTAAAAGAACCAGAAAATACTAAGAAGAGGTGGCAAGAATACAGAGAAAAACTGTACAAAAAAGATCTTCACGACCCAGATAATCACGATGGTGTGATCACTGACCTAGAGCCTGATATCCTGGAATGTGAAGTCAAGTGGGCCTTGGAAAGCATCACTATGAACAAAGCTAGTGGAGGTGATGGAATTCCAGTTGAGCTATTTCAAATGATAAAAGATGATGCTGTGAAAGTGCTGCACTCAATATGCCAGCAAATTTAGAAAACTCAGCAGTGGCCACAGGACTGGAAAAGGTCAGTTTTCATTCCAATCCCAAAGAAAGGCAATGCCAAAGAACGCTCAAACTACTGCACAATTGCACTCATCTCACATGCTAGAAAAGTAATGTTCAAAATTCTCCAAGCCAGGCTTCAACAGTACGTGAACCGTGAACTTCCAGATGTTCAAGCTGGATTTAGAAAAGGCAGAGGAACCAGAGATCAAACTGTCAACATCTGCTAGATCATTGAAAAAGCAAGAAGTTCCAGAAAAACATCTACTTTTGCTTTATTGACTATGCCAAAGCCTTTGACTGTGTGGATCACAACAAACTGTGGAAAATTCTGAAAGAGATGGGAATACCAGATCACCTGACTTGCCTCTTGAGAAACCTGTATGCAGGTCAGGAAGCAACAGTTAGAACTGGACATGGAACAACAGACTGGTTCTACATCAGGAAAGGAGTACGTCAAGGCTGTATATTGCCACCCTGCTTATTTAACTTATATGCAGAGTACCTCATGAGAAACACTGGGCTGGAGGAAGCACAAGCTGGAATCAAGATTGCTGGGAGAAATATCAATAACCTAAGATACGCAGTTGACACCACCCTTATGGAAGAAAGCGAAGAAGAAGAAAAGAGCCTCTTGAAAGTGAAAGAGGAGAGTGAAAAAGTTGGCTTAAAACTCAACATTCAGAAAACGAAGATCATGGCATCTGGTCCCATCACTTCATGGGAAATAGATGGGGAAACAGTGACAGACTTTATTTTTTTGGGCTCCAAAATCACTGCAGATGGTGACTGCAGCCATGAAATTAAAAGACGCTTACTCCTTGGAAGGGAAGTTATGACCAATCTAGACAGCATATTAAAAAGCAGAGACATTAGTTTGCCAACAAAGGTCCGTCTAGTCAAAGCTAGTAGTATGGCTTTTCCTGTGGTCCTGTATGGATGTGAGAGTTGGACTATAAAGAAAGCTGAGCTCCAAAGACTTGATGCTTTTGACCTGTGGTGTTGGAGAAGACTCTTGAGAGTCCCTTGGACTGCAAGGAGATCCGACCAGTCCATCCTAAAGGAGACCAGTCCTGAATATTCATTGGAAGGACCAATGCTGAAGCTGAAACTCCAATCCTTTGGCCACCTGATGCGAAGAACCGACGCATTGGAAAAGACCCTGATGCTGGGAAAGATTGAAGGCGGGAGAAGGGGACAACAGAGGATGAGATGGCTGGATGGCATCACCAACGTAATGGACATAGGTTTGGGTAAACTTTGGGAGTTGGTGATGGACAGGGAGGGCTGGCGTGCTGCAGTCCTAGGCGTCTCAAAGAGTTGGACATGAGTGCAACTGAACTGAACTGAACTGTACTGAACGTACATTACATGCACCTTTCTGACTGCATCTGTCTCGTACGGGCCTGAGAAAAACATGCCTTTTCCCTATTTGGGCAAAACATAGACAAAGTCTGAACAACAGTATCTTATAGTGGCATGTTATAGGAATGTTAGTATATGAAATTTTGTCAGTGTTAATTTCTCCTTACAGCTTTTTGAGTTGTGGCCTGTTAAATTTTACTGTGTGTGTTAGTTGCTCAGTTGTGTGCAACTCACTGTAATTCCATGGACTGTAGCCCGCCAGGCTCCTGTCCATGGAATTCTCCAGGCAAGAATACGCAGTGAATAGCCATTCCTTTCTCCAGGGGATCTTCCCAACCCAGGGATTGAACCCAAGTCTCGTGCATTGCAGGCAGATTATTTACTATCTGAGCCATCAATACCCCGCCCCGTCCCCCAAACTGTATCTTGTTTTTAGTTTACTAATATTCATCTAATATACAGCATTTTATTAATAAGAGAATAAGTAGCTGCAAAGAACATACCACAATCAAGTACACATGTTTTTGAACTTGAACAGGAATAAACTGGGCTAACCTTAGAAATCTAAAGTGGTCTGAAAAAGAACAAAGTTACCTTAAACCATCCTTACACACACTAACCTTATTTGTATTGCCTCTTGAATGGTGTCCTCCAAACAAGTACAGCACCCTGTCCACACACACGGCACAGCTTCCTGACATAGAAGGAGGAACATCACCCTCAGTGTTAATTTTTTTCCTGAGAGGGAAAAAACTGAATGTAAATAAATTTCCCCAAGAAGAAATGCAACAATGTATCCAGTCTTCTAATTCTATCCCCACAATAAAAGGAAAAAATAAGGGGTGAGTAGCTATACTGAGGTCTCTTCTAACTTGTCCCTTTCACCCACTCCACAGGCTGCGCCAGCAGGCACTAACGTGACAGCATGGGAGGTTCTGAAAGCCTACATGTCATATATCACTCTAGGAGCAAACCATCTCAACATTTCTCTAACTAAATTGTTTGCTTTTTCTGGTTACTTGACCATAAATGATGGTTTTGTTTTTTTGAGTGGGCCAAGAACCCAAAGGAAGAAAACTTCAATATCTGAGTCCTGACAGATTAATAAGTGTTTTTTAATTCAGTCACCTTTAGCCATTCGAATTAGTCTGATTCTGACCTTATGTAATACTACAGACACTCAGGTAGTGTCTACTATAGGCCAACCATTCCTCTGAGTGCTCTTTACCTGTTTTAACTCATTCTAAGTCTAAAAGTGAATCTGAATCAAAAAGTTAATTCTAAGATTCAGAATATTAATATTACATTCAAGGGCTTCTACTCCTAATATCGCTTCATCTGTGTTAAGCTTTATGTTTGTTTGTTTCTGGCTGTGCTGTGGGACATGCAGGAGCTTAGTTCCTTGACCTGGAACTGAACCTGTACCCCTGCAGTGGAAGCGTGGAGTCTTAACCACTGGACCACTAGGGAATTCCCAATTTTTAAGTTTTGATAGGCTGATTTTGTAAAAATTCTTCCTGGGATTGAATTTCTTTTTTAAGTTTCCCCATTAAAGGAATACAATTATAAATGTCCAGTTCTCTAGAAAAAGAGCGTTAAACAGCTAGATTAACACTAGCTATATGCAAAAATAATCCTGGTTTATTTTTAGTTGAACTCTTAAGTGGAACTAGTATTCTCCTAGTTCTGAGATCTCAAATATGCTAAAATATATAACAGACTAAGTTTTCACAAAGCAACCCATGGGGAAAACTACGTTCTAAATCCTCAAACACAGCCAACCCAGCATTTTGAGAATTTATTAATTCTGCTAAGAATGTACAAGTATTACTGGTATGAAACTGGCAAAAAGTCCTTTCAGAATAACCCATTTGCATGGATGGCAAATTTAATTTTGTTTTTAAGGCAAAACATGCTAAATCAAAGAAATCTGCATAGAAATTTTAATATTAGAGCTCATTAAAATACAATACTACCTTTATTTCTAGCAAATATAGTCTACAAATTCTTCTCTCATTCAAAATACATAACAGAAGACATAACATATTGAATATATATATGGAACTTTTATGTATTTCCATTCCAGGATCTGAAGCTTCTACCTCTTTAATACTGCTATAATACTTGACACAGTTCTGAACAGAAATTTCTTCAAAGGTCATAAAAGCATCTAGTAACTACTGAAGAAATACAAAAGTATTTAAGCTCAGGAGCTAAGCTAAACTAGTAGAACACTTTTCAAAATACACAGCTAGGTTAGTATCTTTAATTAAAGTGTTTTTATTCAGTAGTATGGGTTTTACAGAGTATGTTTTTGTTTGCAACCTTATTTGGATGTTCTAGTCCCCCTCTTAATATCCACAGTTACCATCTTCCAGTCTCCATGTTGTAGATCCAGAGTTCTTCTCTAGGCAGATAAAAGTCATATAATCCTCTGACTTGATTACTCTAAAACAACAACAAAAAGTTGCAAATACAAAATATAACTTGTATTCTAAAGAGGCACTATTGTATATTTTTTCACATCTATCTCATTTGAGATACTGAGAGTTATAAGAAACAGGTTTTAACAATTCTATCACATGTACAGTTCTCCCTACCCCATGCCTCATACTCAAAGTAATGCTTAATATAGAGAGGCCTCAATTCAAATTCTTGATACAGCAGTTGCAATGATGCATGAAGTTAGATCTCCAGCTAATCTCTAAGGCCACTTTATCCATAACACTCCACACACCAAATCTGAGTTACATGACCTCATGGAAGATTATGTGTGTCATGTTGGCAGGCTAAAGAAAGTTCTACCTTGAAAGCACCTGATCCACACTAACAGGTCAGATGTTCTTCCCTTTTAGCCATTCATTCTCTGCCAAGAAGCAGGGAGGGCAGAACTGCAAATATTAAGTCCTTGTACAAAATCTTAAGTTCCTTGTTCTGCTCCATTTCCCTTCAGATAGAGCTTACTATATGCCAGAACTAATGAAGTGCTATCCATGGAGTGCTGTATTGAATCTTCACAACAACTGTAAGAAATAGCTGGTATAGATTTCTCCAAGAAGTTGCCCAAGGCTACTCAACAAGGAATGGTGGAAGCAGGATTCCAGCCTCCTTTCCCTGAATTTGCAACTTCAACCACTTTGCCTGACCTCTCCAGACTTTGAACCACCCTGGCCACTTTCTGAACAATGTTGACATAAAGCAAACAGATGCAGTTCACTAAGAATGGGTGTCAGAGTCGTAAGCTTGAAAAACAGAACAGAACATCTGGGCGTGTAAATATTTCTCTTTCCACTCCACCACTTATGAAATAAAAAGGCTGGCAGCAAGATAGCAGGTTGACTCAGAGTACATCACTTTGGCAGGAGGAGGAAAACTGACTTCTGTGTATGAAGCTAAGGTTTACTGAAATCAAAACAATCTCCCAAGGGCCTCCGGTGTGTGGTACTCTTAGGGTTGTAGCCAGAAAGTGGAGGAAGGCCTGTTTGAGAACTACAAACTTCCTTCACTAGTCACGCTTCTCCACCCCGCCTCAGACCTGGGCGTCCAGGCCCTCCACAACTCACCTTCAGAATCTTCCACCCGCACAACCCTTTTCCCCTATCCCCTCACCTTCCCTCTTCCTACTGAAGATTAACAGTTTTACCTTTCTCCAAGGCAATTATTTACATTTTAATAAAAGTCACCCGGTACCAGCCACCTTGCTCCTACCAAATACTCTCTCTTCTGAACACCTATTCATTGGAGGCTGGGGAAAACATTTCAGATTAATCAGGATTAGGAGAAAGGAACCAAAGGAAGTAATCAAGACAGCTTTTTCCCAGCTATCTTTTCAGAGTCATCTCAAAAAATGGTCACATCAACTGTAGCATAAGCTAAAATCTATGACCCAGAATCACCTAGTGCTTTCAAGTCAGGCAAAGCACTGGTGTACAGGACTAGATTTCTAGCAAATTGGAGCGGGGGCAGATCATTTTTTTTAAAAAGGGACAAAAATATTTTTGGTAAGAACAGATCCGAACCACTCCAGCAAATGAAATAAGACGATTCTAGAATGCAGAGTGTTATTAGGAAGCTCTAAAAGCAAAAGGGCAAGAGAACTAGTGAGAAGGTTTAAATAGGAGGCACTTGGGCAGGATTTCCAGACAGGAAAAGAGAAGAAACTCAACTACATGCTCTCAACTGGTAACTAATCATACTGGTTCATGACTAAGGGTCAAAGGGCTGCGTTCTGTAGTTAAAAGCTGTTACTCTTGATTTTTTTCGGTTATTGATACAAATTTTCCATTAATTTTCTTTATAGGAGTTTAATGTGAAAAATCTCAACCCTTTCTCAGCTGAAACCAAAAGGAAAATAGCCCCGAAACATTCGAGTAACACTAGGATGGCAGGTGCACAGGTGTAGCTGGGACTCCTGAACCGGCGGGAAGGTTCAACAAGCCAATTTTTGCGGCCTTGGAGAATTCCAATGCATTTTCCCTAAGAGGCCGTCTCCCCCTAAGTGGGCCACGGCATCAGCGAGCACCGGACCCCGGCTCTATGCCCAATAACAAGAGTGACCTCACACACCGTCACTTCTTACACACCAACCCTGTAAATAAAAACGTTCCGCGGTCTCCCACCACCCGCCGCGCCCTCCGCAGGTAAAGCTCGGACATGGGCAAGCGCGGGCAGGGAGCGGGGAGCAGGCTTTGTAAGCAGAAGGCGGGCGTGACAACAGCCCAGGAGCCCTGGGACGGGTGGGGAGACCCGTGGGAAGATTCCCACACTCGCAAGAGAATGAACCAACCGGCGGAGTCGCGGCGCGGGGGCGCTGAAGGCGCCCGGGGTGGCCACCCTGGCCCTCCCGCCGCCCCCGACCGGTAACTGCCGGCCGACGCCCGCGCGACCCGGCCGCCCACTGACCTTGTAACCGCCCCAGACGAACATGTGGCGCCCGTCGCTGACGGCTACGTGGCCGCTGCGCTCGGCGGGGCAGGCGAGCTCCGCGGATTCGTAGCCTTCGTAGGCTGGCCCTGGGAGCTCGTCCTCCCGCAGGTCCTCGTAGCCATCGGCCATCTTGAGGCTGCACTTCGGTTCACCAGGAATCCCCGCACCCGCGGAGGAGAAAAAGACAAAGGAAAAGAAAGAGACGTGCGGCGGCGGCGAAAGGTTTGGTGTTACGGCCGCTCCCCGCCGCCCGGGATTCTGTCCTCCCGGCCCGTCTCTGCGAGGACGGCCTCTGGCCGCTTGAGTAGGGGTTGCGGGCTGGAGGCAGCGAGGGCGCAGGGACGCGAGCAGGGCGGGCAAGAGTCCGCCTCGGGCTGATACCAGCTTCCAGCCCGTCAGCCCCGCCTCCAGCTCGCTTCTCGCCGCGGAGGGCCCTTGTTTACGCCGCGCTGGGAGCCGCCCGTTCCGCTGACGCCGCTCGCCGGGATCCGGAAGCGCGGCTGGTGCTGAGCGCCCCCAGCGCCGGGTCCTCCCGCATCCTGCGCCTGCTGGGCCTGGGTCCAGAAGCTAAAGGCACTTCCAAGCACCTCCGAGCCTCCCTTCATTACGAGGAGATGCTGAATTAGCCAGACTGTCAAAAAAAGAAGGTCTTGTCTGACTGAAGGATGTTCACAGCCCAGAAAGGGCCAGCAAATTGCTCAGCTAGTAAGTTTCAGGTTTCAGGGTCTCCAGAGTCGGTGCCCTGTCTTTCCCAGGACAGTGGATGGGGGTGGCATCACTACCCTCACGCGTGGTCCCAGGTGGCCCCAGCCGCAATTGCTGGGCGGCTTCCGGGCGGAGGCGCCGCTGTGTGTGCGAGGCAGCTCCGGGACTGCGTGGCTCCCCGATGTGCCTGCTGATCGGTTCATGACGTCTCTTCTCGATAAGCTCTTTTGGTCCAGCAGAAATTTTAATTCAGTGGTGCATCCTCCACCCAGTTTGGAAAATTGTGCTTAAAAAGTGTTTCAGAAATCTTCACCTCCCAGGCCTTCAGGGAGGAAAGTGAATCCTGTTCACAGACACTATTTTAGCTTACATTTTATATGACTTTTTTCAATTAGATCAAGAGAAAATTAAGAATTATCGTGATCTAAATTTGATTCCTCACTTGTAAAACACTGAGACAATGGAGTATTATTCAGCACTAAAAAGAAATGAACTATCAAGCCATGAGAAGACATGGAGGAAACTTAAGTGCGTATTGTCGTGTCCGACGCTTTGCAACCCCATGGACCGTAGCCCGCCAGGCTCCTCTGTCCATGGCATTTTCCAGGCAAGAATACTGGAGTGGGTTGCCATTTCCTTCTCCAGGGGATCTTCCCAACTCAGAGATTGAACACGGATCTCCCACATTGCAGGCAGATTCTTTACCATCTGAGCTACCAGGGAAGCCCAAATGCATATTACTAATGAAATAAGTCAATCTAAAAAGGGTACATACTGTATAATTGTAACTGTATAACATGAAAAAGGCAAAAATATAAAAACAGTAAGATATCTATGGCTGCCAGGGCTTAGTGGGGAGGGAGGAATAAATGGGCAGAACACAGAGGATTTTTAGAGCAGCGTTTAGTTTCTATGTTACTATAAAGGCAGATACATGTTACTACACATTTGTCTAAGCCTATAAAACATACACCACCAAGAATGAACCCTGAGGTAAACTGTGGACTTCAGGTTTGTCTTAGCTCAGGCAACCATAACAAAATACCACAGACTGGATGGGTTAAACAACATTTATTTCTCACAGTTCTAGAAGCTAGGAAGTCTAAGATCAAGGTACAGACAGACTTGGTACTTAGTGAGGGCCCTCTTCCTGCCTTGCAGTGGGCTACTTTCTCATAGGGAAGGGACACAGAAGGAGAGCTCTGGTCTCTTCCACTAATCCATCACCGGTCCCCATCCTTATGACCTCATCTTAACCTAACTGCCTCCCAAATACCCCACCTCCAAAAACCATCACACTGGGGATTAGGGTTTCAATATATGAATTTTGTGGGGATATAAACATTCAGTCCATTACGTGGGTGAGTTAGAAAATGTTCTTGCTGAACCCACATGCTGAACCACATGGTAACTTCATCAAGCTGGAAATTCCAATAGAATCACAATATTAATACAGTGGAAAAACAGGCACCAAAAAATGGGAATTCTTAAAATTGTTTCTTTTCCTTTGAAGTGTTCTGAAATCAAAATTTTACTTTTTCAAACAGTATGTACTTCCATGAAAATCATTCTACTTTATTGAGTTTGTATTATTTCTCTCACACACATACATACATATAAATAATGTATTTGTGAAAACATCACTTTGTTTCTGGGTTGGCAGTATGAAGTTCTAAAGAATATTTTTAAGCTATCAAGAGGCTAATAATTTTTAAAGGTGTTTTTGCAAAGACACTACTTGGAAAAGATACTAATTTTGATATGCCATTTACCGTATCATTCTAAAAATGATAATACCTCAAAAGAATCCTTCCTGACAACTGGAAGACTATTCTGATATACATAATAAAGATGGCCAGAAATTCTTTTTCCTTGAAAATCAGACTGGAAACCTATTTTGTGAACCACCTGGAAAAAGAAAAAGTCAACCTTCTAGACCCATCTTTCAAACAGAGAATCCATAAGGGAGGGTTTAAAGTTATGAGGCTGATGTTGCCTTGGGCTCCTATACAGGTCAACAACACAAGAGTTGACTGTAAACCGTAAGAGGTAAGAATGAGGAATGAATACTGCTTGACTAGGGATTTTCAAAACTGGTTTTGCCAGCTCCCAGAATTTCTATATCTCTTAGTAGTAGGGAAGCCCTGCTTTAAGGCAAGTTTTGGAAATTGAAGATCAGATTAGAATTCCCTACCACTCGTACCATGGGGCTACCTCAGAACATAACTTTCTGAAGTAGTTCAGCATAATCAGGCAAATAAGAAGAGCTCCAGTTTTGTGTGCCAAAGATAATATATAGATTTTCATCCTCTTAACACAAGTGTGTGTGTTTTTGTGTGTTTTGAGGGGCTAATCTAACAACACAAGTGTGTGTATTTTTGTGTGTGTTTTGAGGGGCTAATCTAACTTTTAATGTTTAGGTAAGCCATTTATAAACAGAAGTGCTTTTCTAAGAGGCTAGAGAAGGTATTGAAATAATTCAGAAACCATTTAAGAGGTCATCCCACTCAGTGTCATTTATCACTATCTAATAGATTTAGATAGTTTTTCCTTATAGACTGCTGATATTAAAGTTCATAGTAATAAAATACTTACTTCTAAGACCTGTATTACCTGTGAGACTCACTTTCTAAATCTGTTATTCAGCGTAAAAATAGTAAGCAGAAATGAAAACTTATGCTGAAGTATTGTTTGCACAATTAATTCTAATGACTGGTTCACACTAACAAAACTAGGAAAATAGTAATTCTATATAGTTTGTATAATAAATAAAATGCAAACACAAAATATTTCAATACATAAATAGAACTTTTACACATCCAAAATACAGTACATATATATATAAAATATATCTCTAAAATTCAAGAAGATCTACAAACTACTGTAATTTTCATTATAAATTACACATTTACTTCAATATAGAAATACATTTAACATTTTAAATTGCAGAGCCAACTTGCATGGTAGTACGGTAGAGAGTAATTTTATACACCGAGTTTTCAGTAATTCCTTGTTATTAGTAATCCAATGGATGGATATGACTGTGATATATGAAGAACTTCTTAATTATGGCAAAAGTACTATTTAAGGACTACAAAGATAAATATTCATGTTCCATTTCTTTATAGGGAGTTAATACTGAAAAGAAATGGGAAGACAAGGTATTTTGAATATCCTGGGTCTTGAGCACCAACTCTGTAGAATGGTGTGGGCCGAAATGAGTTTCTAGAAAGATAAATTACTAGATTATCATCCCATAATCATTTCATAATTTACTGAAGGTTACTTTTTATAAGTATGTCCCCAAGACAAAATGTATTTTAAGGTGTATCAAAAGTTAATAACTATACTGCCTCTCAATATGTCAAACCCTGTATGATAAATCTCTAACACTTTCAAACATTGTCTTTATATATACAGAAAAAATGGGACAATCTAACAACTTAGAGGTGACAGAAAGACAATTGAAGACATTCATTTCCCTACTCAAATAAAGACGACCAAGAATACTTTACTAGATAAATGCTAAAAGGAGTTCAGTATTTAATCCCATACCAGTGCCTGCCTATTTTCTTGTTTTGGCCAGTTACATTAGTTATTTAAGGAGAAGTTCTTTAAATAACTGAATTACTTAGTGGGAAACTTTAGGTGACTTTAAAGTGACTTGAGAAAAATCTATTCTTTCTGAAAGCTGACATGAGGTGTTTTTATACAACTATTTGTCTTTATATTAGAGAATCCCTAAGTCCTTGGGGGTAATTTCTTACTCTTCTCAAATTTGTATAATCTTTCCTGTAAAGAGGACACAGTGAGTTAAAGTCTCTGACAATTGTACTTATTTTCAGAAAGTAGATTTTTTCCTGCAACTTACAATTAAATTAATTTACAAATATAAATATAAATTAATCTGCCATTAACGTCTTCTTCCCATATATCTCATGCCATACAATCACTTTAACATAGAATTTCTGTTTCAGATTTTATCTTCTAAATAAAGCCTCCAATTTGGGGGGTAAATATACAGTCTGATTAAAATGTTTAAACATATTAAACATAAAGCATATATAACAACTTAATTGCTACTGATCCACTGATATTTATTTTCTGTTTCTTCTTTTTGGGCTCTTTGTTCTTCCCGGTGATTAGCTGCAGTCCAAAATGTTATTTTTTTGAGTACTTGTTGGAGAAGTTTAGGAGGTAATAAAGATATCTGACTTTCTAAAACTATAGCATTTTTACC
Organism: Bison bison bison; assembly: GCF_000754665.1. Lineage (NCBI taxonomy): Eukaryota > Metazoa > Chordata > Mammalia > Artiodactyla > Bovidae > Bison > Bison bison. Next base: position 1,024,524 of record NW_011494746.1, on the reverse strand, counting down.
AATGCAGTCAAGGCATGACCTGTAAGCCAAACATAACAGAATTATTACTTTTTGAACCTGAACTTATAAAATATTTATAGGCAAGTATTATAAAAATAAAATTATAAAAATCTCACAGGATTATGTACTCCCTTTGTACTGTTGTTCTTTCCAGAGCACCACATTACTTGTGTATTTTTATAGCACAGTGCCTGTCTCTGACCAAAATCCAGTTACAACTTACCATGCATACTGTTCTTTAAGTAAAAAAGATTCAGACTTAATTTCGAAGCATGTTAGTCTGAAGCAGACCCCGTTTCACGTATTCTTCCAGCCCAATAACCATTTATTCTTCTCTGAGAACTGTCTTCTCCATCACCCTGAGATGCAACACTTTGCAGCCATTTCATTCACTGTAACCCGACCCTCCCTGCAGCCTGCACCCAGCTCCAGAAATGACTTCACTCAAAGGCAGGCATATCCAGTGTCCGATACTGCTTCATCTTCCCCATCACTGCTTATCTCCCCTTACAAAGCTTTGCTTTGTGCTTTTTGGAACACCAGTTGTGTCCACAAACACTCCTGCTTCCTCTGACTTTCTGTCCTTGTTTTAAGTGAAATCTAAGAAAACTGCCTTCTGCGCAGCCTTCTTGAGAAAAGGGAACAAATGTCCCCTCATCTCCATTTTTATAGCAGATACTAGTATGCATTCATTCTCCCTGCTCCTCCCTCCTGCTTCCAGGCTGCAATCATTTCACCCTCCGGTGCTGCCATCTGTTAACCTCCTGCTCATTTCCCCCCACTGCTGAGGACTTTGGCCCTGGGCTCATCACAGTCTAGTCCCTAGACTGATTTTAACATCTCTGTGGAAAACCCTTTTTACTCTTATGACTTCACTCTGGACAGTTCACCTCTGAAATCTTAAACTTCTCTCCTCCTCTTGGACCACAACCTTATATTCTTTTAACTTTTATACCCCTTTCCTCCTTTGACTCTTTCCAGATCTCCAAATAATAACACCCGTCCGGTTGTAACTTTCTTCCCTAACCAGCCTGTCCATATTCATTTCACAGTTTATCCATGTGCATTCTCCTATCCAGATGCACTTCATTCTTCATTCTCTTGCCAACAATCTCTTTCTTTCTCCACTGTCACTCTGTTTATACCATCCTGGCTAAACTCAGCCAGCCATCTCCTTTCTGCACTTACAACCTGGCTGCTTCATGCTGGAGAAAACCACGTTTCTGTGGATGTGGCATACAGATTCTGCTCCATCTCAGCTGAGCCCCCTGAGTGCTCAGCAGGACAGTGTTGTGTTCATACATCCCTCGTCAGCATCCGCTCACCGTCTCCTCAGCAGCTGTGGCACACCCTCACCACTCTTAAGTTCATAGCCTTGCCTCTCCTCCTCCTCCTCAGACAACCTCGCTGTCAGCCAAAACCTCCTCCGTGCCCTGCCCCAACCAACAAAGCCACCTATTTTTATAGCTATATTTCCTCCTTTCCCCATTATTTGAAAAGTACTCTTCCTCCAGTCAAGGGATAATTCTATTACCTCTTGCTAAAATCTCAAGAGCCTGCTCCATTCATTTGCCCTTCATTTATTGTGTTTCCAATAGCTGACTCGCTAATGGCTTCTCGCATAATCATGGAAACAAATACCCTCACTCCTCTGGTTGTGGTGCTCACCCCCAGAAGTTATCCTGGCTTCCCCCTTACGGTACCAACGACGTCTTAGTACCGCCACACTCCACGGCACTTGCCGACCCAGATGCTCCGTGACCTCCTCACAGTGGGCAGATGCTCCATCTGCAGTGATCTCCCCCCTCAGTTTCTGCGCTCTGTTACCTCCTGCTTCATCTTTAACTCTGCTCACTCTCTTGTGCCTCCCTGTCCTCTGCCTCAAATGCTATGAGTTCTTAATGCTCCGTTGTTGGCCCCCTGCTTACTCTCAAAACTCTTCCTGGGCAGAGCTGACCCACAAAGTCACACCAATAACTAAACAACAACTTTGGGGTTAAAAGAGAAATTCTATATACTAACTGAGACGCACATATATGTGTCTAGTATTAGACACTCTGATATTATACTCTAGTATAATACACTCTGATTTCAGAAAAGTTAAAATATGAAAAAGTTGGGCCTAGAATCAAGGAAATACACTATGTTTAATACTCCTACATGAACTAAATTCAACTTTAGAAACAAAAATGTGACTACACTGTATATTTTAATTTTTAGAAATTACACTGGCGTATGGTTCATCATTACAAATTTGGTTATACTCTTAGGCAGCTGTAAACTTAAATTCAAGTGATAAACTACTTGAAAAATATTGTAACACTTCCCAAAAAGGAAGAAGAAAGAAATGATCATATATTAATAACATATATATTTTAAAGTAATGAATTTTCTTACCTGAGTAATGAATAAGGCTGTGTTTGAAAGATCAATAAATCATTACAATGACCCTAATCAACATAAAAAAGGAGTTATCAAGACTTTTAATAAAAATAACAATAACATTAATAACTAAGTATTTCTATTTTATAAATGTAGAAGAAATTATGTAAAGCAGCAAATAAATCTCTAGTCACACACACACAAATATCTACATACCTGCCTAGCTATACAAACTCTGCGTGTATGGTTACAATTTTTTCAGTGACCCAACTTTTAACTAAGCACAGCCTATATAACTGCAAATGTTTTTTTCTTAGAACATGGTTTCAAAATGAGAATGGTAGTGGTCTTCAAGTTTTTTGTCTTTTAAGCAGAACTTTTTTTCCACATGACTCATTTTAAAATCTCTTTATTCTGTCTCCCTTTTCCAGGTGATAGATTCCCTGGGAATTCCTAATTTGAAAATCACAGATTTGGATGATTTTTTGGATAATGACTCATCTAAAAGTTAATGGGGAGGAGTCAGCAAACATTTTTCTTATCCTTTCAAATAGGTCTTTAGAATTTCACAATTTATGATCATGATTTTAATCAGAATTCATATGTTAATGATAAAGTTTGTATCCTAAATAAATAGAGATTTCTAGTGCCAAGAAAACAAAGACAAACCAAAAAATTTGCTTTTTAAATAAAGGTAAAGTTGTGGTTTTAATCTTTTATTAAAGCACTGAGTTCTTAGCCAAAGAAAGTTCTAAAACTTTCACTATACCTAACATTTGATTTGGAGGCCCCAGAACCTTACAGTAAACCAAATTCCCAGGAGAAAAGCCACCTTATTTCAGGGCTTGCCACTCTGTGGGAGCAACTCTGGAGAAAACAATGCCTGAAAACGTGAGAGGGCACTGGGGCTCTTGGGGGCGGGCTTTGGCTCAAGAGTAGCCCACCCCTGCCAGCTCCCAGCGTCAGCCATTCCCCAGCGCCTGATGCAAACCAGAGCAAGCAATCCTGAGCTCCTGGTCCATCATGTACAGACTGTGCCCATCTCTCTGAATTTCCCAGGGTGCTAGGAGGGAAAGGAAAATACTTTCCAAAGTGAAAAGTGAGAGTCAAGTCCAACTCTTTCCGACCCCATGGACTACACAGTCCATGGGATTCTCCAGGCCAGAATACTTGGGTGGGTAGCCTTTCCCTTCTCCAGAGGATCCTCCCAACCCAGGATCGAACCCAAGTCTCTCACATTGCAGGCAGATTCTTTAACAGCTGAGCCACACAAACTACAAAATCTACTCATTTATTCCTTTGACTTAAATTTTATCAGATTTTAAAATAAGAATGCTTTAACTAAACTCAATTGTAAAACAGGGGTGGATAAAGCAGTGGCAAAGGGAACATAAAATAGAAATAAAATATAAACATTTCAAAGTAGTTTCCTCATGAAGGGAAAAGCTAGCGTTGATAATGTTCCAGTTATTAAGTTAGGTAGCAAATTTCAAGAGTACTTATACTTAGTAGTTTACATATACATTATATGTATTCTTTTCATGTTTACAAATATTTTAAAAATATTTTAATTTGATAAAATTATAAATACCCAGACTATGGGAAGGGTCAAAGAGAAAAGGAAGAGTCATCTTTTTAAAGCTCTTCTTAATAACTTGACTAATGTTAATAGACCTATTTTGATTTATCAACTCCAAATATCCTGAAATGCTTCACAAAAGTCACTCATTCTGGAGATTAATCATACAACGGTGTAACATTTTGTGCCCTTCCATATTTTTCAATGTGAGAATATCAATAATCTTTTTGAACAGCCATTTAGCTTCAATAAAACAATTACTCAGAGAAAATATTTAGATACGAAAATTTCTTACTGTATCCAAGGAAAGTAAATCATCTTTGCTCCCGCCAAATACCATTATTTCATTTTCTTTTCCCAAACAGGCTGTGTGCCATAACCTGTGATTGAAAATTATAAACAGTGACATACTATCAAGGAAGAAGCTGTACATCACATATAAATCAATTTTAAAGTGAACACTCTAAAACTGAATCTATTTCAAAAGAGGCATGATTGAACGTAAGCCTGTGCCATATCCTCAAAGAGGTTAGATTTTAAAGATTCCTCTAGAATCATTAGAGACTTAAGTTCTAGGGTTCATTAAATCACATTATTTCAATGAAAGAGATGACTCCCAATAACTTTTTCATATTATATCCTTCAACTTTTTTTCTAACCTCTTTATCTCATAAATAGTATCACAAAATAAAACAATTTTAAAAAGAACTGACCAGCCTATTCCATAAACAGTTTTCTTATTGCTATCTGCCATGGCGCTATTCTCATCATTCTCTTTACATTGTCACATTAATCACTTTGGGTACAGAATACCATAACATGTTCCTCATTTGTCTGTCTCTAATCTCTTCCAGCTACATAGAGCTGATAAATAATATATTTCAAATATTTATTGTTTTTAAACATGGATATTTCCTGATCAGGAAGCATCTGTGCCATTGTTCTTAGCCTAAAATTTATGATCAACAGCTATTTCTTTTTCTGATAAATTGTAATTCCTTTCTTTTCACAAATGACCCCTCCCTCCAACTTCAGCCAAGTTCATTCATTTGTGTCCCCTAAGAGAAAAGCTTATATCTCTTTCTAGGCTTTGGTTCACCCTGTATCTTAGGTTTAGAATGAGAAGTCATTCTCTCAGAGCCTAAAAACAGGCTCAAAATCCCCAGGAAGCATTCCAAAGACCACCCAAATCAGCTCTGTTACCCTCCCTGCTCAGCACCTTTCAACATTTATGTGCTTATTTTATAATATCTTAACTTACATTTGAAGACAAACTGCTCTATCTACTACTTCAATTGTTTGATGTAATTTGTTTTCTAACCCCCAACAAAAACTCTATAAAGTCTTTAAGGTCAAAAATGGCCCCAGTAGTGTGCCCCATGGGTAAAGCCAGTGGTGCCTGTCAACTCCATGTTCAATGATATGTTGGCCACAGTGGAAATCAGCAAATTAGGATTTTTTTTGGTTTTGTTTTTCTTGGAGAGCAGTTGTTAACTATGTACCAGCACACCACTGGAATTTGGGTGATCTAATTTTATGTTCTCCTTAAAAATGCTTAATAAGGTTTTCTGCATCCAGTAGGTGCTCAAAAACTTCTGACTAACAAAAGCAAACACAAAATATGAGCATAATTAACTCAATACACAAATTATTTCAGAAAGAGCTAGAGCATCTAATGTTGTTTTGGAAATGGCTTGATAGCTCATATTCATGTATGATTTCATATTATTTACCAAAAGCAATGTTACGTTTTTATAAAATTCAATGTTTCTGGGGGTCTAACTCTCAGAAAACAGTACACATAATTTCTCACTTTTAGAAAATAAATGAAAAGTTTCACAAAGTCATTACTTTGTTTCTGAGAGTAATTGATTGCTTTCCTTAACAGACCAAATTGCTGAAGCAACAGATGCCTCCCAACATGTCTTTTATTACCACACAACTATTTTTAGTACATTAATTCTTTTTTTTTAATTTCCACAAGTGCAAACAGTGGGATTGTGTACAATTTGTTAAAATAGTTTTCTCAAACAATCATGACACATTTAAGGACTAATGCACTTGGAACTCAGAACAGAACTGAGTCATTAGAAATTTTGTTTGGGAAATACTCTGCCCAATTCTCCAACTTGTATGTTAGAATATAAATTGTATAGATCTTCAGCAACACGCAGATTATGTTGTAGGATTGGGGACAGGGTTTTGAGGAGGGACTGAGCAAAGGAGACAGCCCTCACAGGAAGGAACAGCTTAATTTTGAGAAGAGAAAGCCATGTGTAACCTTGGCAATACTCATGGGATCCAACAGTGCTCAAGGCTCTACATATCAACTCTTTACTGGACATCTTTTACAGAAACAGAAAAGGGACCTTGCTGATAGCCACCTATATAGATGATCTGATATGATTACGTAGATGGCTATTAAGCATAGTTTATCTAAAGTGAGACCTAGTGAACAGTGTGCTAGACTGTAGGACAGTGGTTCTCAACCAGGGTCAATTTTGCCCCCAAGGGGACATCTGACAATATCTGGAGATATTTGATTGTTATAATACCAGGTATGTGTGGCAAGAGGGAGTGGGCACAACACCACTGGCATCTATTATATAAAGGCCAGAGATGCTCCTAAATATCCTAAAATGCACAGGACACCCCTAACAACAAAGAATAATTTGGTCCAAAACGTCAGTAATAACAAAGTTAAGAAACCTTTCTGCAGCATTACAAGAGGAGGATTAGGCAGCTTACCTTTCAAATTATAACTTGGAAAGGTTTGCACAAAATACATTTTGATGTTAAGTACATTCTTACTTTCATAAAAACAATTCGTATATATACACTTATGTATGTTCTCCTTACAGTAAACTGTATCCCACCTGTTCTCCTCCTCACCTTGTAACCTGAAGATAGATCTGCCTCTGTCTTATCTGCCTGAGGGGAACTCTGGCCTGGACTTCATCATCTCGGAATACTGGAAAGCCTTTCCTGCCTTGATTTTGGTGACATCTAGCTTGCAACCTGATGTTTTTTCTATAGACTGATAGTTTCTGTCCTCTCACAGCTGCTCTAAACTTATCACCTAAACATTCTAATAAAGCATATGATTTACATGACACATCAGTTGAGTTCAAAGAAATCTCTTCACATAGCTCAGTTCTAACTAGTATTTTACTGATAACAGTTGTATGGCTCTAATTACTCATTAAGGATTTAAATATTAAACAGGAGCAATGAAAAATTAAACACATTCTTACTACCACTGTGGTCTATAAGTAATGCATTCACACAGACAACTGGAAAAGAACTAAGAGCTCATCTAGTCCAACTCCCTCATTTCATAGATGAAGAAATTGATGCTCAGCTTCTTCAAAGTGACTTTCCCAAGCCAAAAAACTAAGTGTTAGCTGAGCAAGGACTAGAACATTGGGTTCCTGGATTTTAATATAAAACTCTTCAAATTAAACAATATATTTCAAAAGACCCAGAATTGCTAATACATTCCACTGAATTTTTATATATAAGAATATAATAATCACATATGAAGTTATGATAAGCTCTAAATGTATTGTGCATATTAATATATACACAATGTATATATATTTTCTCAGGCCTTTTTCTCAAGTATGTTACTTGTTATTTCTTAAATTTCTGAAATACATAACATTAGGTTATGCATTAATATATCATTAATTAGCTTCACATTAATATAAATAATCTATAGTAAAAAATTCTGGAATACATGACATGAAAAGGAATAAAACTACTTGAATCTCCTATGAATATATCTTCATTACATTCAATCAAATTAGAAAAAATAAGAATTACAATATGAATGTGATTTTCTTTGCAGTCTAATAATGGTATATTTTTCTACAATTTTTTACTCTATAATATACCACAAGTAACTAATACATTTTCAAGAAATTTACATTAATGAGTACATCAGTTAATAAAATAATAATCTGTCATCTACTTGATAAACATGAAAGCAACTTCCTCATTAAATTTCTATAAACCACTTCAAAACCCAACTACTAATAAAGCCAACCTCATTTTCATCTACTTATTAAAAATATTAACATTATATGAGACTTTCAATTTCTTAGCCTTTTCATATTTATCAGGCAAGATTATGCAGTTAGCTAAAAGAGTAATACTTTCAAATATACAAATATGGATAGAAACTGAATAT
>NW_011494746.1:1014101-1016271 GCF_000754665.1 Bison bison bison | reverse complement strand
ATATCCTTTCTACTATCTATTATTTGGGTAATATGAAGTTTATTTGAAATATATCCTTCCAAATGGTTTCTTGCTTTAATGACAAACACTATAAATTTACTGCTATATTTTAATACTTTAAAATTCTTAACTATTTCAATATTTGCCAACTTTTGGACTTACCTGGGTTTTGTTTTAGGTAAATGTGTAAGCTGTTTCCAACAATTTGTTATGACATTATGAATCCAACCATCACCTGCAATATTATGACAGTTTAAAAATTAAGATCAGGTCTTTGGGATAAAATTTTAATTTTTTGCCCCAAATTTATCATGCTACATTTATATGACTATCTTTTGTGTGTGTGCATATTTTATCATAAAAATTCTCAGACATGGACAAAAGTCAGGTGAACATGACAATGAACTTTCACATAACCCAGATTCAACAACTACTGAGATTTTGCCACATGTGCTCCATTTATCTCTTTTTGTTATTCTTGCTGCTGAATTATTCTAAAGCAAATCCTAGCTCTCTTATTACTTTCCCCATACATAGTTCAGTGAGCATCACTAAAAAAAAAACAACAAAAAACTGGACATTTTGTAAACAGCCACAATGCTGTTATCATTTAACCACAATGCTACAGTCACAGCCAAGAAAGCTACAAGTGGTTTTTTGGGATCATCTGATACCCATGTGACTGTATCTTAAGCTGAATCTCTAAGGTAAGAAACTGACTGGACTAGGAGTTTGAACTATGACAAAAACCAGCATATAGGGATCTGAAGCACTAGAGCTCATGAAGATATATTAAATAAACCCTAGTGTAATGGGTAAATGTTAATTTTTTTCTTCCAGTTTTATTATTGAGATATAAGTGACACACAATACTGTATCTAAGATGTATCGATGTTAGTTTTTAAATTAGATTCCCTCTTTTAATTAAAAAACCCACAAATTAGACAAGTATAAAAATCTACAAAAACTGGCTGCTCCTCCAACCAGCATCTGAAGTTTCCTGGCCAGCAGACTGCCAGGTACACAGCTGATGCTCAAGAGAAATTTTTGTTGGAAAACAAGTAATTGTTTTTACAGCCTATATAAAAGGTCTTAATGGTATATAAAGTATCTTAAGGCAACTGTCTCTAGCTATAGAAAACTCTGAAGTAAATTACAAAACACTTAATATGTCAAACTAAGTGAATAATTCTTGGTCATTTGTCTATCTTGATGCCACAATTTTTACTGCTGAAGAAAAACTGGGATACAAACTCACAGCCGCTGGAATCAGTAGTGTCAGGAGTTAAAAATACTCTAGCTAAGCACTTTCTTTATACTTCTGGAACAAAAAAAGAAGCAACTGGCATTCCCATCTTGCTTTTCAGAGCCTTCTGGGAAAGGCTCTTCTTCTAATCCCTATTCTAGACTACAGCGTAAGCATCTGGATCAAAAATTAGGAGGACACAAAATCACAGAATACTATAGTTGAAAGGGGCTTTAATTCCCCTAGGTTCAACTACTTCCTTTCCCTACACCCAGGTAACAGGAGACCCTAAAGAGAGGTAAGGGTACAAAAGCAAAGGGGCCTTCTAATTCTTGATGTGACCACATAGTTGGGGATAAAGGTAAACTATAAAATCAGAAAAAAGATACCATAGTATCAAATACAATCAGGTAAAAAGAATAAGATATTAATTGTAGGCTAAACTTCAGCTTACTTAATGGAATATTGTCTGCACTTAGTCCACCAAACAGGAAAAGCGTATCATCAGCTATTGGTGTTAAAGTATGCCATGACCGATGTTTAGGGTTTTCTCCATTAATAGGAATCCTGTGGTGAGGGAAAAAGAAGAAAAGTCTAGTCAAAATAAAAGGTTTTTGATCATCTCAGATCTCAAAAGAAAAAACTGCCCTTTCCAGTTTAAAAAAATTTGATTCTACTAATCCCACCAACAAGAATATTTTAAAACATTCTTAAATTCTTAGACAAATTTACGCAATTTCTTTCCTTGTAACGTCCATCCCTCTTGGCCACAGAATACAGACTGAAAATTTAAAAAGTTAATTCCTAGTTATTCACAATGCATACTGAGCATCATTCCTACAGCAACCGAGCTGGATCCTGCGGGCCTCCTAGGCACAAAAGCCTTTCTGTGTCCCCTTCTCTGAGTTCGAAAAGGCAGGTTCA
>NW_011494746.1:987736-1012792 GCF_000754665.1 Bison bison bison | reverse complement strand
ATATTGAGTGCAGCACTTTCACAGCATCATCTTTCAGGATATGGAATAGCTCAACTGGAATTCCATCACCTCCACTAGCTTTGTTCGTAGTGATGCTTTCTAAGGCCCACTTGACTTCACATTCCAGGATGTCTGGCTCTAGGCCAGTGATCACACCATCGTGATTATCTGGGTCCTGAAGATCTTTTTTGTACAGTTCTTCCGTGTATTCTTGCCATCTCTTCTTAATATCTTCTGCTTCTGTTAGGTCCATACCATTTCTGTCCTTTACAGAGCTCATCTTTGCATGAAATATTCCTTTGGTATCTCTGATTTTCTTGAAGAGATCCCTAGTCTTTCCCATTCTGTTATTTTCCTCTATTTCTTTGCACTGATCGCTGAAGAAGGCTTATCTCTTCTTGCTATTCTTTGGAACTCTGCACTCAGATGTTTATATCTTTCCTTTTCTCCTTTGCTTTTTGCTTCTCTTCTTTTCACAGCTATTTGTAAGGCCTCCCCAGACAGCCATTTTGCTTTTTTGCATGTCTTTTTCTTGGGGATGGTCTTGATCCCTATCTCCTGTACAATGTCATGAACCTCATTCCATAGTTCATCAGGCCCTCTATCTATCAGATCTAGGCCCTTAAATCTATTTCTCACTTCCACTGTATAATCATAAGGGATTTGATTTAGGTCATACCTGAATGGTCTAGTGGTTTCCCCTACTTTCTTCAATTTAAGTCTGAATTTGGCAATAAGGAGTTCATGGTGTGAGCCACAGTCAGCTCCTGGTCTTGTTTTTGCTGACTGTATAGAGCTTCTCCATCTTTGGCTGCTGGAGCCCCCCAAAATGAAGTTTGACACTGTTTCCACTGTTTCCCCATCCATTTCCCATGAAATTATGGGACCAGATGCCATAATCTTAGTTTTCTGAATGTTGAGCTTTAAGCCAACTTTTTCACTCTCCACTTTCACTTTCATCAAGAGGCTTTTGAGTTTCTCTTCACTTTCTGCCATAAGGGTGGTGTCATCTGCATATCTGAGGTTATTGATATTTCTCACATCTTGATTCCAGCTTGTGCTTCATCCAGCCCAGCATTTCTCATGATGTACTCTGCATAGAAGTTTAATAAGCAGGGTGACAATATACAGCCTAGACGTACTCCTTTTCCTATTTGGAACCAGTCTGTTGTTCCATGTCGAGTTCTAACTATTGCTTCCTCATGCATACAGGTTTCTCAAGAGGCAGGTCAGGTGGTCTGGTATTCCCATCTCTTTCAGAATTTTCCACAGTTTGTTGTGATCCACACAGTCAAAGGCTTTGGCATAGTCAATAAAGCAGAAATAGATGTTTTTCTGGAACTCTCTTGCTTTTTCCATGATCCAGAGGATGTAAGCAATTTGATCTCTGGTTCCTCTGCCTTTTCTAAAACCAGGGCAGGTTGAAACAGTTGCTAATCAGGGAAAGGAGGGGGTGTAGAAACAAGGGAAGAGTAGTGAGGAATCAAAAGTGCATTCTTGGGGCAGGGTCCTGGTTCCCGCCTCAAGGGATGTAGCACTGAAACCCTCACCAAATGGAAGATGTTAACTACTGGATGAAGCATTCATCATGGCAGAGAAGGTCACAGTTGGCCCGTCATCATCTGACATCTCTGGACTGAAGGAATGTGGACCTTGCACAAACCCTGATCCTTATCAGCAGCCCTGTTCCTGGACTATAAGACTCCTCACAAGCTCCCTTGGGTGGGGACCCACAGTTTTGAGGGCATTAGCCCACTGTGGGCCCCTTTGCCTGACAAAGCAATAGAGCTATTCCTTTTTACTTCACCCAAAACTCTATCTTTGAGATTTAATTCACTGTCAGTGTACAGAGGCCAGATTCGGCTTCCCTGTTGGTAAATCAGTAAAAACTTCTTTAGGTTTTCAATGTAATTATTTTCATGTCTATCATTTTTGACTGTTGTTTCATGTTTAATTTTGTATTTTCAGCTGACTACGGGATTTTGTTGTTTTTTACTTTGGTCTTTTTATTATGGAATTTCCTGAAAATACTAGCTACTCTAACTGCAAAATAAAAGCATGCAAGCCATTCCAGATCCAGGATAAACCTCTAAAGATTTCAAACAAATATTGTCATATTCTTAAAATAAAAACATAAGCACAAGGACTTCCTGGTGCATAGAACACAGGTTCAAACCTTGGTCAGGGAACTAAGATCCATTGAGGCCCCAAAAAAACCACACAAAAAGACCATAAGTGCAAAAGTTTAAGTAATTTAGGAAGTGAGAATAACATGGGCCTGTGGTAGAAGATGTAATTTGTTTTTTCCAAAATGGACATGTTTTTACTGCTTTTATAACTATTAAAAAATATTTGGGTTACAAAATGTTCAACCACAAAATTATTTTTTATAAAGGAGAGTTCTGTAATCCTGTTCTCCAGCAATAAGAAATCATAATTTGGTATATATCTTTCCTGACTTTTAAGCACATTTAAACATATTTATTAAAAATATACAAATAGGATCACATATTCTGTTCTGTAAATTTTTTCACTCAATTAGTATGTTGCAGAATATTTCCATGAAGCATAGTTTCCTTTGGTAATGGAAGCATGGCAGTTCACTGGGCAAATGTATCATGATTTAACAGACCCCACTTATGGACATGAGGGTTGATGTCATGTTTTTGCTTTTATAAATAATGTTGCCATAAACATCTTTGTTGTGTATGCACACACATATACACATATGTGCACACATATAAACACCTGTCCAATTTTTGTCTTAGGAGGAATTTTGGATCAAAGTAGAAATTCCATATTTTAAACACATTGCCAGATCACCTTCCAGAAAACTGTACAAATTTAAACACCCACTAATTGTGTTGTTACAACCTAGGATACACTGGTCATTTGTAATTATTCTTCCTGGTAAGTGAAAATTATTATTTTTATTTCAATTTCTTTAATAATTTATGAAGTTGAACATTTAAAAAATAATTTATAAATATTTGTATTTGTTCTATGAGTTGCTCATTCACGTTCCTTGTTCAGTTTTACTGTATTGTCTTTTTTTTACTGATTTTCTGAGTTCTTGTGAATCACAGCCCTTGCTGTTAGAATTACTGTAAATATTACTTCTAGTTTGCTTTTTGCTTGCATTTTCCAACTTGCCTCTTAACTTTTTATGGTATATATTTCTACACAGAAATATTTAATTTCTACACAGAAACATTTAATTCTTAAGTGGTCTTATCAGTCTTTTCATTTATGAATTTTGGGTTTATATCATCTTTAGAAAAGCTTTTTCCACGCCAAGATTTTAAAGATAAATTGTTATATTTCCTTCTAGTACTTCTGTGGTTTCCTTTTTTTTTCTTTTTTTAATTTTTTATTCCTTTATTTCTCATGTGTTCCCCATCCTGAACCCTCCTCCCTCCTCCCTCCCCATACCATCCCTCTGGGTCGTCCCAGTGTGTGGTTTCCTTTTTTAATAGTATTTGTACTTTGGCATAATGTGTTGGCTTGAAGCTCAACATTCAGAAACTAAGATCATGGCATCTGGTCCCATCACTTCATGGGAAATAGATGGGGAAACAGTGGCTGACTTTGAGGGGCTCCAAAATCACTGCAGATGGTGACTGCAGCCATGACATTAAAAGATGCTTACTCCTTAGAAGGAAAGTTATGACCAACCTAGACAGCATATTAAAAAGCAGAGACATTACTTTGCCAACAAAGGTCCATCTAGTCAAGGCTATGGTTTTTCCAGTGGTCATGTATGGATGTGAGAGTTGGACTGTGAAGAAAGCTGAGCGCCGAAGAATTGATGCTTTTGAATTGTGTTGTTGGAGAAGACTCTTGAGAGTCCCTTGGACTTCAAGGAGATCCAACCAGTCCATCCTAAAGGAGATCAGTCCTGGGTGTTCATTGGAAGGATGATGCTGAGGCTGAAATTCCAATACTTTGGCCACCTCACGCAAAGAGTTGACTCATTGGAAAAGACTCTGATGCTGGGAGGGATTGGGGGCAGGAGGAGAAGGGGATAACAGAGGATGAGATGGCTAGATGGTATCACCGACTTGATGGACACGAGTTTGGGTAAACTCCTAGAGTTGGTGATGGACAGGGAGGCCTGGCGTGAGTCGGACATGACTGAACTGAACTGAACTGATGGCTCTGATTCTATCTCATTATGTGAACAGCTGAATTGATAGCTAAATATATTATTCTATTTCTAAATATATATTAGGAGCAATAAAATCTGATTTTGACTCGATTATTTGTTTGTTATCTGACTCCATTAAAACTTCATTATTTCTTAAAGACCCTTAAGAATTTGTAATATAAAACCAGTAATTTCAAAAAAAACCCAGTACTTTCACATAATCAATTTTTAACTGTTAGTGTTCTCATGTTTTAGGTAGCCTGATTAAAGAACAAAATCTATATTTATATCTATATATTCCTTGCTTAGGCAAACAATCAGAAGGGGAAGAAAACATCTGTTCAGTTTTACAGACCCAAATTTGGATTATAGCACGCATGTGCAGACACACACAGACATAGAAATACCTATCGGTTAAAACAATACTTAGAATTTCGAACTTACCTTCCAGACCAGGTCCAGGTATCTAAGTTTAGGTAGTGCAAATCATTCATCCTAGTTTGCTAAAATAAAAATGTATGAAATTGGTGTTTTACATATTTAATGGACTTAAATTTTGGCTTTAAAATAAAGTCATATTAAAAATAGATCAACTCTATTTTACTTAATATCAGAAGTTTACATATTGGGAAACAATGCTAAGCATTAATAAAATAGCATAGAGCTACCAAATTAATGTGTCAAGGGAGAAAGGAAAAAATGAGTATAAACTAATAAGATTTAGATAATAAGAGGTAAAGTTTTTCTGATAAATCACTTAAGTGAAGGATTCTCCCCATTAAAATATGATTTATAATCATCTGTGATTACTCAGATACGGTCTGTTCAGGTAATAAGAGATTTTTAGAAATTATTATTGAATGGTATTTTAATCTCCAGACTATCTGAATGTTCAGCTATTCCACAAAATCAAAGGATAAATTTTTATAGGAAACATCAAACAAAAAAAGACCATTTCCATAAAAAACACTAACCAAAACACGTCCGCCAAAGATATAGCCCTTATTTCCAAGAACTGCACACGTATGCGCGGCTCGTGGCTGTGGTGGAATGCCACCCTGCAAGCAGAGATCAGAAAACATAGCACAAAGGCTTAAAACATCTGTAAGTTACATTCCTATGCTCAGTATGCAAAATACTTGCTGCTAAGTTACAATTATGTATGTAACTTAATTAAAAACCCTAATGCAAAAGTTTGTTCAAGGTAGTAAGCAATTATAGACAAATACTACTCTTAAGGAATTAATTCACTCAGATGTTTACTTTTTTTTAATGTTTTCCTTAAATACCTGACACTATTTGGCAGCATGAGATTTCACATTAATTTTAGCTCAAAATGTAAGGATTTAAAAATTAAATTTAAAGACATTCTCTTTGTCTCTCTGACACACCCCACCCCTTCTTTCCTCTCTTTTCTCTCTCACACACACACATACACAGAGTTAATAATATGAATGAGCAGTACACAGAGTGGTAATCTCAGAGACTCTAATAAAAAAATTAAATCTGTCCCTGGAGACTCTTGGTGCTTCAAATTCCACAATAAGAACTTTACTCTTGGCTTAAGCCAGTGTTTTATCTCTTACTAAAACTCTTGACATTAACTGATAATACACCTT
Organism: Bison bison bison; assembly: GCF_000754665.1. Classification (NCBI taxonomy): domain Eukaryota; kingdom Metazoa; phylum Chordata; class Mammalia; order Artiodactyla; family Bovidae; genus Bison; species Bison bison. The sequence goes on along the minus strand of NW_011494746.1, from coordinate 1,007,026 downwards.
TATCCTTTACTTTGAATAAATATAGCAGATCTGTTCTTCAGAGAAGTTTTAGATTGGTGGGAAAAAAGTATAATGAGTAGATGAATGAATAAAATATAAATAATATTCTGCATAATTTCCACGTGTTCATGATGAGTACTTTTCTGTTTGTATTTTTCATTCCAAATTCTGAAGGAACCCAGTATTTTCAGCTCGTTGGCTACCAAATGTGGGCATATAAAATTTAATCTCTGCATCAAAGATCATAACTTTCTACACTTTTCAGGTTTACTTGAATAACTATAAGGTCAACACGGTAAGAAATAATTCTGATATTGCCTATATGTGTGTGTTAGTTGCTCAGTTATGTCTGACTCTGCAACCACATCGACTATACCTCACCAGGCTCCAAAGTCCATGGGATTCTCCAAGGCAAGAATACTGGAGTGGGTGGCCATGTCCTTCTCCAGGGGATCTTCCTGACCAAGAGATCGAACCTGGGTCTCCTGCATTGCAGGCAGATTCTTTACCATCTGAGCCACCAGGGAAGCCCCATTACCTATATAAGACTTTTAAATAAATGAGAGGGAACTATTTGTGTTGCGGTTCCCAATACTTTAAGCAAAACAAGTTTTAGTAGGCAGTCTCTGATGTGAAATTTTAGAAAAATTCTTTTACTACATACATGTTCATTATGAAATAAATGTTGACTTTCTCCTTTTTTATTTATGAAATACATTTAATAGCCAATCAAAGCTTCTGAATAAACTGGGTTCATATCAGTCCAAACAAAAGAAAGTAATGGCATTTGCATTACTATGTGAATGTGTAAACTGTGCAAACGATGCACGGTGCTTATTAAGTTGTTTGAAATACTCAAAATCACACAGTTCTGTTCTCATAGGGTTAAGCATCCTGTGTAGGAAAACTCTTTCCACCTTCCACTTTATGGATGACACACTATGTGTGTGCTAAGTCGCTTCAGTCATGTCTGACTCTGACTCTCTGTGATCCTATGGGATGTAGCCCACCAGGCTCCTCTGTCCATGGAATTCTCCAGGCAAGAACACTGGAGTGGGTTGCCATGCCATCCTCCAGGGGATCTTCCTGACCTAGGGATCGAACCTGGGTCTCTGGCATTGTAGGCAGATTCTTTAAGTATTAATAACCAATGCATCTCCTCCATTGGCAGGTGGGTCCTTTACCACTAGGGTCACCTGGGAAGCCTATGTCACACTCTATGGCTTATCTAAAAGTACACAGCTCTTTCATGACACAATTAGAATGCAAATCCAATTTCTTCAACTTCGAAACAAGTAACTGTTACACTGTACCAAGTTACCTTGCACTTTGATGCAGGTATTTAGGAACAATGAATTAATTTAAGCAAGTCTCTAGAAAATAAAACAGATTCTAGCTGCAACCATATCAGAAAAACTTTCAGATAGAATATAAACAATGTAAGAGTTCTTTGTTGGAGTACATTTGTTGGAGAAGACTCTTGAGAGTCCCCTGGACTGCAAGGAGATCCAACCAGTCCATCCTAAAGGAAATCAGTCCTGAATATTCATTGGAAGGACTGATGCTGAAACTGAAGCTCCAATACTTTGGCCACCTGATGCAAAGCACAGATTCATTGGAAAAGACTCTGATGCTGGGCAAGATTGAAGGCAGGAGGAGAAGGGGACGACAGAGGATGAGATGATTGTATGGCATCACCAAGCTCTGGGAGTTGGTGATGGACAGGGAAGTCTGGCGTGGTGCAGTCCATGGGGTCAAAAAGAGTCAGACATAACTGAGCGACTGAACTGAACCGAAGAACATATCTGAAGAAATGATCAGAGAGGTCACAGTGAAAATATTGTCCAACATTAACTAAAAGTGTCCCGTGCCTGTTAGGCTGTTGGCACAGAAGGGTGGAAGGAATACGAACTACGGTAAGGAGAGACAGTCACAGAAAGACCTGAAGTCCCAAATAACTTCCTATAAGCTACCTCAGCTCACTGATCCAATTCTAAAACTATGTGTGCAGTAGCTCCAGATTCTTGCTTATTCTCTAAGGAAGCAAAGGGTTAAGAAGCCTGAAAGAGATCTAGGATGAGTTTTAGTAGATCCAGTGTCAATAAAATTTCTTTCCACTTGCTTACTGATATGAAATTATTTTAAGAGAGACAAGATGCTTTTATTTCATTAACACATAAATCTTATTTATTTATTTTATTTTTTAACTTTACAATATTGTATTGGTTTTGCCATATATCAACATGAATCCGCCACAGGTATACACGTGTTCCCCATCCTGAATCCTCCTCCCTCCTCCCTCCCTGTTAACATTCAAATACTGACTGCAGGAAACTTCCATCAACAAATATGATTGACTGATAGTTGATCAGTTCCAAAATTAGAATAGAACAGAAGAACATTGGAAATGTGAAAGCCACTGTTAGGAAAAAGAGGATGCTGAGATGTGTCAAGCCTTGTAACACTTTTTATTTTGCATAGAACTTCCCTCACTTCCATTTACAGAAGCTGAACTGCAAGGAATTTTATGCATATATGCGTGTTGTGGTTTATTCATTAAGTTGTGTCCAACTCTTTTGCAACCCCAGGGACTAGAGCCCACCAGGCTCCTTTGTCCATGGGATTTTCAGGCAAGGATACTGGAGTGGGTTGCCATTTCCTTCTCCAGGGGATCTTCTCAAACTTGTATCTCCTGCTTTGTCAGTGGATTCTTTACTGCTGAGCCAACAGGGAAGCCCACATGCATGTTAGTGGACAAAAATTTGGTCTTTCCCTAGGCTATAGCAGCATCACCTAGCAACTGTTCTTTTCATAGCATTGCTTGCATGACTCATAACTGTACTTGTTGACAATCCTCCAATCCTCTCAAATCCTCTCCTCTCTTTTAAAATTGCAGAGAATAGAATTTAAACCAAATTTTTGGTTTTGTTCAAAAATTCGAACAAAAATTTTGTTCAGTATTTTATTCTGCACAGTTCCAATGATCTGACCAATCACAATACCTTGCTCCCCTAGGGACAGGTCTCAGACTCAGGCCTGGCCAATCATACCCTTGGCAACGGGGATTGATATAGAGGAGGAACACACCTAAGTAGAGCCAGAGTCCTTTCTCTAGGGTGAAGATACAGACATTGAGAAAATACAGCACCAACAGAAAGAACTGCTGGTAGAGGCAGGGCCATATTCCCTCGTAAATGAGCTGGCCAGTCTGCAGCAGACAGAATAAGCTAGCACACAGAGAAGCAGGGAGAAGCCAATAGAAAGATGGAAATATTGTGATGAGGTTGGGTAACTTGCTCCATTTCCTAAGGCCCTGGTCCCTGCAGCTTTTCCACTGTCTGAGCCACTTCAAAATATACCTCCCAGCTATGCAAGAATTCTTTATGGCTTAAACTAATGTGAATTTGTGTTTGCTCACTAGCACGTGAAAGAGTATTAGGATTTCATGAGTTTATGAAACATGAGCTTTTCAAAATCATGAACTTTGTTACAAAAGGACTTTTAAAAAGAGCCTTCATTAAATCAGGGCATTATACTTGTGGGTAAAGAATGATGATGGCTTTTCTAGAAAACCTTAACCTGAAGAAAAATATGTGATAAAAAAACAGTAAAAGTGACTGCACTCAAGAGAACCCCTTTGTATATGATTACAAACTCAGTTACTAACAGCCAATAACTTAGTAAAAGAAATTCACTTTAAAAGTGTTAATGAATATAAAAACATAAAGGTAACTTTTCACAATACTTACTTTAATTTCGGGTTGAAGCCAACTGTGTGTCTTTGTGTCAAATATGTGAACATCATTATGCCATCCCCAGAATATCTGCTCTTCCTAAAACATAAATTTTTTTAATATTTTAAAAGTTTTTAATGACTTTTAGATTTGTATGATAGTTTCACTTTATATTTACTGGTGAAATAATAGACATTTTTACAGAAATAGAGTCAAGTGTGATGATAGTTATAAACTTAACTTGTATCACCAGTGGCTCACAAAGTGTGATCCCTAGGCTATAGCAGCATCACCTAGCAACTGTTCTTCTCATGGCATTGCTTGCATGATTCATCACTGTACTTGTTGATAATCCTCCAATCCTCTCAAAGGATTATCTCTTTGAAAATTGCAGAGGATAGAATGATATTTAGATTTGAAAATCTGTTTTCCTAAAGTACATGTGCCAAATTTCTAATCTTTGCTGTTAGAAACTTTAGGGAACAGTGGTTCTGTTTGTAAAAGAATTCTAATCACTTAATTAAGCAGCTTATTCTTATACATTAAATGTATGCTTACTCTCCTTTGTCTTCTAGGAAGACTTGGCAAGGCAAAGATTTAGCAGTTAGATTGTATTTAGTATCTTCCGCATTGTTGAAATCTTCTACCACTACTCAAGCTTACCTCTGCAGCAGTTTTGTGTTATACGTCAGGACTATATCATTCATTTTCATTAGGACTTGTCAAACAAGTCAAATAAACTAAATAATTTACCTAGTTCAGAATCTAAGAGAAAAAAAATCTACCTGTACACCATAAACTTCATTAGCCTAACTATACTAGTTGAGAAAAAAAATGAGAGCTTTCACTGATGAGTAAAAATAATTAGACATAATTAGTAGGAAGTTATGTTACTAAAAATTATCAGTAATACTGTAAGTAGCAAAACTTAAAAGATACTTCATTTTAAAAACTCAAAAACCATGTAAACCACTTTTATCACTTAAAACCATTCAATTTTATTAACATATATTAATTTCACACATAGTCTAAGTAAAGCCTATGGAGAAATTTTAAATACCCATATACAAAGAGATATGCATGAAATATACATATATCTTTACATTAATAATGTACAATAATAAAATATGCTAGTAGAAGGTAAAAGTGAGGTTACTGTGTATCTTGGTGGGAAGATCAATGGCTTTTAAAGTTATCTTTTAAAAGATTTCATTTTTGTAAGTCATGACTTCTTTCATTAATATAATAGTTTATTCTCTAGCCAATAAGAATAAGTAGAAAAAAGCAGTATCACTACCAACTTACTCACTGTCATACAGAAGCCAGTCTGAGCTATGAATAGTTCTGGCGGACGTACCTAAAAGGAGGTGTATGTCAGCAACAGCCACTGTGGTTACCTATGAACAAAGTTTTTCAAGTTGTGCTAAAGCCACTACTTGTCTACTAGAAGCATCTTTAAGTGATTTATGACGTCAGAAAAGAAATTACTCTGCCAGTAGCAATGAAGGCTGATACCATTAGGGGAGAGAATCTCTTGCAACTGAACCCAAATTCAAAAGAGAGAAAAGACACTTTTTTTTCATAGCATCACTTATAGCAAATTAAAATGAGAAGGACTGGGCTCATTATTTCTAAAAACTTTAAGGAGACACTAAATTAGAGGAAAATGTAAACAGTGATTACTCTCTTACCCAAGATGCATCATGAACATCAAAACAATCTTGGAGTTCATTATGTCTCCTACACCCATAGCCACCAAAATATATTAATCTGAAAAACAAAACAAAAGACACACTTTGGGGTTCTGCTTTCAGCTTGTTCACAGAAAGTTGAAAGACATCATTTCTCTCACAACCTAAACAAGCCATATAAACTACAAAACCATAATTAAAACAAAAATCAAACCGCTATGGGAACAAAGAGACCTAAGTGAACAATTCCAGAAAGTGATGAGCCTGCAGTAGGAGAGAGAAACCCATTGTTGCTTTCATCCTTGATGCAACAGCAGGAGGAGGAAGAACCTGGCACACACAGGGTTTGGAAAAGAAGCCAGCCAAAATTTTAATAGTCACATGTAGGCTAGCACAGCAAATCAGAACCTTAAGAGACTCAGTCACCTAGGGGGTTTGAATCTATTCAGAAAGTATTCACATAATCTTCAGAGAGGACTTAGGGTTAGTCACCAAGAGTATGAAGCAGCAGAGAGCAGAGCAACTATTCTTGAGGCAATCTAAGCTATCAACTCTAAAGTTTGGGATCAGGACAGGAAATCTGAAGGAAACACCTCAAGAGTGCTGCCCGCAAAAGGTCAGGGAGGACATCCAATGCTTAAAGAGATCACTCAAGGTACAGAAAGTATTAAGTGGGATTGGGGAGCAAAGAGAACTCCCTAGCAACCTAAATACCTACCAATTAGGCTATGAAACGAGGGATCTCTCACGGTTCTGAGAAGTAGGAACATGGCTGTGAAGCCCAGCTCAAAATCTCTACACAATCCCTAGCGCTCAAAATGTGGAGCAAAGAAAAGTCTTGATCTTGCATCAGAACATTTGAAGCCAGTGCTAAAACTGAAAGAAACTAAAGCTGCAACAAAGCCTAAGCACAGGCCAACTGCAGGTTAGATTGACTTAAAGTCCACTCCAGCAGCCTGAAAAAGAAAGAAAGGGCGTGTCCTTTTCTGGAGAGATGCATTGTTTACTACAACCCTTACTGTTCTTTCAAACAGAATGGCTGTCATATGATGTAAAATTAGAAGGTATATGAAAAGGCAAAAAAAAAAAAGTGACCCATGATCAAGAGAGGAAAGAGTCAATATAAGCTGACTTCAAGGTGGCCCAGATATTGGAATTAGTAGACCTGGCCTGGAGAAGGAAATGGCAACCCACTCCAGTGTTCTTGCCTGGAGAATCCCAGGGACAGGGGAGCCTGGTGGGCTGCCGTCTATGGGGTCGCACAGAGTCGGACATGACTGAAGCGACTTAGCAGCAGCAACAGCAGACCCGGCCTTTAAAGTAATTCTAACAGAAATAGTAACAGACCAATTTGTAAAAGGCGGACAAAGTTCAGGAAGAACAAGGTAATTTTGGCAGAGACATGAGGACCCCTATTATAGAGGCAATCAAGTTAAGATGAAGTGATTAGGGTAGGCACTAATTCAATATAACTGGTATTCTTACAAAAGGGGGAAATTTGGAGGAAGACAAGCAAGTACAGAGAGAATGCTACGTGACTATGAAGGCAGAGATCTGAGTGATGCTTCTACACACCAAAGATTACCAACAAGTCACTAGAAGCTAGGGAGAGGCATGAAGTAGATTCTTCCTGAAAATCCAGAGAATGAACCAACCTTGCTGGCAGTTTGATCTCAGACTTCTAGTCTCCAAAACTATGTGACAATACATTTTTTGACACACCCCATGGCATGCAGGATCCTAGTTCCCTGACCAGGATGCACACCTGTGACCCTTGCAGTGGAAGTGCAGAGTCTTAACCACTGACAACCAGGGAAATACATTTCTGTTGTTTAAATCATTCAACTTATAGAACTCTATTACATCAGCCCGAGCAAAATAAACATTTACCACAATTATAAATGCATAATTGTTTGATCCAGAAATCAAATTGTGAAATTTTATCCAACAAATAGATCTGCAATTATATGTATATAAACACAAAGATATTCATTAAAGCATAGTTTGTAATGGCATGGGAATTGAAATAATCTAAGTGTTGCTTCATCTATCGGGAAAAAGTTAAATAATCCTCATGGGAGATTACTATGCAGCTGTAAAAACAAAACAAAAACAAAAAAACAAGCTTTCCAACTAGAGATACAGAAAAATGAAAGTTCTCCACGGTGCAGTGTAGACTAAAAGCAGCAGTAGGGCACAGAATACTGTAGAGTACACAGATGTTTGTGTAAAGAGGAGGCAGAAGAGATACAGATAAATATACAGAGAGATATATACATACATATGTATTTGCTTCTATTTGCTTAAAGTAACAGAGGGCAATTGTTCCCAAACGTGTCTGCACCCTGGAATTACTTGAGGAACTTAAAAAAATCATACTCCCATTGATTATAATTTAGTCTAGGCTATCACCTGGGCTTCACAGCATTAAAAAACAATATCCCTATATTATTCCTATGCAGACAAGTTTGAGAACCACTGCTATAAAAATACAAAATATGTTGATAAAAGTAGCTATTTGTGCATCTGGAGGGGTCGGAACAGGATGGATGGGAGCAACAACGGGAGCCAGACTTTTGAATATGGTTTTGATTTTTAAACTGCGTGACTGTATTAACTATCCAGAGAACTAATAAAATAATTAATTTAAAAAAAACAAATAGTTGCTTCCACCATATTTATTCTTATGACCTGGCTCTTATCTAGGATTCAAAACTGCCTTTACCATCGGTGTCAAAACAGTTTGTAATTATATCTTGAAAAAAATTCAGAGTTTCAGGTTTCCTCTGTTTTGGACACAAGCTATAATCCTTACTTGAATGCAGTTAATGAGGTGGTTTTGCTGCATTACCTGTCTTTATATACCCAGCAGGAAAGTTTATCACGTGGTGTGGGTGGTTGCCCTTCAAAGTTGGTGATTTTTTCCCAAACGTAGGTTCCATCTCTTGTTCGCAAATTAACAAAATAAAGCTTTTAAAAGAGGAGAATACTATTAACAGACAGGGCATTGGAAAATTAAATACATGTCACAGGGATAGGTGATCCAAAATTAATAATATTACTTTTTATTTTTAAAATGTAAAAATTTTAATTGTAGAGCTCATGAAAATGGGACTATGTTTTAGAAGCAAAAATGGTATACGAAACACACTGAAATGAATCTTTACCCTTCTTGTTCTTGCCCTATGGATATCAACCAAGTAAGCAGTTAATTCTGAAGCAGAAGGATCTGGGACCAGAGAGGAGCAGGCATGCTGCATTTTCACTCGATCTTTTAAAATCTTATCAGTTAGCTCAAGCTTTTCTACATGTCTTCTTTGCAAAATACTTGTAAACTTGTGAGATGAAGTGACACATTAAACATTACATTTTTCTGCACTCCTGAATTGAAAAAAAAAAAATTACTCGATTGCTGTATCCTTTGTCATCATATCCTCCAAAAACGTACAGCTTTCCATTAATGCAAGCACCGCAACTTCCTGACATGGAGGTAGGGAGTTCTCCTTCCATGAGGTGCATTGTCCTGCAGCAAGAATAACGTGGAATTCCGTAACTTTCCAGAAAGGCAAATTATATTCCTTTTCAACTCCATCAGTACTTTTTCAATGAAAATTGTCACTAACAATTACAATTAAGATATCATGGTAGCCAATACTCTAAAAACTGTTAAGAAGATCCATGGTAAAGATTTTTCAACCTACTGAAGAAAAAAGTTACAAAATCTTCTCATGTCACCAGAATTGGGAAAGAGTAGAACAAAACAAAGTCTTCAGAATGGTAAAGGACAACGAATGAAGAGGGGAAGGGATTTGGGGAGAGAAACATCCAGAGGGAATAAAGCACTGAAAGAAAAGGAAAGGGAGACAACAGAATATTGCAGTATGTTCTGAGTATGGTCTCAAATCTCCTGTTGTCTATGACAACAGTTATAACAGATACTAAGATGGGACATTACGCAATGTAAAATTACTTACCACAACCCACTATCAATATCATAGGTCCAAATCTCATCATTAGGCAAATATACTTCATTGTCTTCAATAGACTAAAAACACAGAATACATAAAATTATGTTTATTATTTACAAAGTAACAACTAAATAGTTGCTCAGGATGGGAAAACCACAATGAAAATAGTGAAAAAGACAAAAGCAATAAACAGCCTCAAAGATGGCTTTTTCAATAGAAACTAAGTTAGATCAAAAGAGAAGGGGAAGAGAGACATTTTCTAAGAGAAAGTAGGCAAATACAAATTACCAAGTACATGAGTCTCAGAAAAAGACTGAGGGCCATTAAACTTTCCAAGGAAGTTTAAGAAAGAGAAAACAGCAAAACAATAACATTAGAGCAGAATACTGAAGACTAAGAATCCAGAAAGAAAAGGAATATCGAAAAAGAGCTATAGGGAGGAGTTAAGAAAGGAAACTTTTATGAAGTATAATTAAAAGCTGCTGCTAAGTTGCTTCAGTCATGTCCGACTCTGTGCGACCCCATGGACTGCAGCCCACCAGGCTTCTCCGTCCATGGGATTCTCCAGGCAAGAACACTGGAGTGGGTTGCCATTTCCTTCTCCAATGCATGAAAGTGGAAAGTGAAAGTGAAGTTGCTTAGTTGTGTCTGACTCTTAGCGACCCCATGGATTGTAGCCCACCAGGCTCCTCCATCCATGGGATTTTCCGGGCAACAGTACTGGAGTGGGGTGCCACTGCCTTCTCCCATAATTAAGAGCACGATATAATATACCTTGATTCACTGGACATGTTTTTTGAGTGCCTACTATGTGCAAGGCATAGTGTTAGATGTTGATTAAATATAGAATCTAAGGATCAAGATAAATTTAGCTAGTCAAAATGCCAACTCCGAATATGAATAATCTCTACAGAAGATGATAATATATACAGTACATTCTGATATTTATCATGAAAAGAGAAATAAGAATAAAATAACAATTTTCTTTATGTTAAGGTTAAAAACCTAGGGGTTAAAACAAATCCTTACATAAATCTGTCAGGATTACTTAAAAGTTATAAAATAACTCAAAAATAGCTAGTTGCAAAAGATGTTTAAGAATATCTAAGAATTAAATGTATAACAATTTAAGAATTTCTGTGTGATGTATAAATTATTAATATGCTAAGTAGAATTAGTTAATATCCTCCTTGCTCTATTAGTGAAATTTTTAAAATCGTATCCTGACTACTAGGTCTATGTCTCTAACTCCATCTCTGTTTCTGTCCGTCTATATCTCTCCCCCGCCCCCACTCTCATACACATACACTCAGAGCAGAAAAACATCATAATATTTCCAAGGAAACTTCCACTCTGACTGAGGAAACCATGTCTGACTGATGGACAGGTAAATAATTGTTAAGAAAGGGAGTTAATTGTATGACTCTAAGGTTTAATGGCATCCAGCTACAGTAGCCACATGAGTGCACCTTTACAACAGAAATAGGATGAAAATGGCTTCTGTCACTTTTCTGCTGAAGTTCCTTCAGTGCTTCCCTGTTGGTCTCAGGATGGTCTAAAATTCTTATGATTCTGTGCAGTATGGCACCTGCTATCCCTCCAAAGTTCTTGCCTTTAGTCATTAAGTTCCAGTCTTCCTTCCGTTCCTAAACCCATGCAAGTTTCTAACTGGACCTTCACCTATGCTCTTCTCTCTTCTTGCAATCTCTGCCAGAATTTGTTTGGCTAATTACTCTTTCTTTGGGAATCATTTTGTTGCTTCTTTAATCTTCTAGAATAAGGTTAAGAGATTAAGGTCCCTGTTAAATGCTCTCATAAATCCTGTACTTTCCCTTCCAAGTCCTTTGTCTATATCATATCCACACAGCACCGCCACTGCCATGATACAAGCTTCATGAGTGCATACATCATGTTTATTTTGTTGTTCCCAGAGTCTCACAGTGACTTGGACATACAGGACAAATAGAATATTTGTGGCTTAAGAGAATGGCTACATGAATGATACTTATTAAACTGACTGTATGCTCATCTCATGAATAAAAAGAGAAGTCCATTTAATCTTTAAAAGCGGTGTTGCAAAAAACCAAATGGAGCACAGAATTGAACAATTTGGCCCTAGTTCCTTATTTGCTCAGTGATTTCACTCCTAAATTATCCCTTTTCTTTTACATCATCAAATTTTGCTTCTGTGGTAGATCACCCCTATTGATACTCAAACATGCCTTAGTATTGCTCATCTTAAAACAAAACTCTTCCACAACTCCTCTTATTTCTCGGCTACCTTCATAACAAAGGTTCCATACTGAGTTACAGTGCAACTCTCCATTGCTTCACTGCTCATTACAGCATCAACCCAGATTAATCAATTCAGACTTACTCCACTAAAACTGCTTTTGTCAAGGTTACCCTAAAAAAAAAGAATTAGTGAACTTATTAATCCAGAAACATAGCCCAGAGAGATGGAATATATAAAAAAGAAGTTAAGAGACATGGAGGAAGATAGAGAATGAGAATGAGGAAACTTGACTCAAGAAAAAATGGAAGATATGAATAATCTCATAGTTTTGATTGAATCAGAGATTTACAATCTCCCCCCCAAAGTACCAAACCCAGATGGCTTTACAGATGAGTTCTTCCAAACACTCACAGAACAAATAATTAAATCTTCCAAAAAATCTACTCCAGGATATAAAAGAAGGAACACTACCCAAACCACTTTTGAACATAGATGTAAAACTGCTTTAAAAAGTAATGAGTAAATAGGATCCAGTTGATGTATATAAAAGGTAACATATGAAACTAACTTGTACTTAATCCAAGGAATGGAACATTGATTTAATAATACAAATATTACTACTATTTTTTATAAGTCATCACATTTGGCGAGTAAAGAAGAAAAAACATAATTATCTCAGTATAATGCAAAAATCACTCTTGGAAACTGAACATTCAAAAATTGAAAATTGGGTAGAAGGGCACCTGATTCATTTGAAAAGGGCCATTAATTTGAAAAATGACATCTACAAACAAATAAACAAAACCCTAAGCAATCATCAAACTTAATGGTTAATAGTTTAAAACAATCCCTCTGAGATTAGGAGCAAGAAAAAAAAGCTTTCGTTTTACACCGTACTTTAGGTCCACCAGTGTAGTAAAAAAATAAATAGGAATAAAGATTAGGATCAGATCAGATCAGTCGCTCAGTCGTGTCCGACTCTTTGCGACCCCATGAATCGCAGCACGCCAGGCCTTCCTGTCCATCACCAACTCCCGGAGTTCACTGAGACTCATGTCCATCGAGTCAGTGATGCCATCCAGCCATCTCATCCTCTGTCGTCCCCTTCTCCTCCTGCCCCCAATCCCTCCCAGCATCAGAGTCTTTTCCAATGAGTCAACTCTTCGCATGAGATTAGGATAGAAGAAACAAAACTGTCATCAGGTGTAGATTCCATATAGAAAATAAAGACAATTAACAGATGGATTCTGAGAATGAATGTATGTTTAGAAAGTTTGCCAGAGTAAAAAATATTCAAGTTAGTTGTATTTCAAAATACCAGTGATAATCAAGAAATTTACTTTTAAAGAAACTAACAACAAAAAATACAAAGAAGCCAAGAGTAAACCCAACAAAAGATATATAAGATATTGAAGATACTACAAAACTTTATTGAAAGACATCAGAAAGTCTTGAATAGAGATATACTACATACTTGGACCTGAAGTCTCAATTTCATAACATGTCTATCACTCTCAAATGATCTAAAGATTGAGTACAGTAACATAAAATCTTAATAGAGTACTTTGACAACCTGATTCTAAAGTTTATACAAATGAGGAAGTATGGTGGAAAGCAAGTTGGCAGTTCTTCTAAAAGTTAAATGTAGAATGACCACATGACCCACGAATTCCACTCCTATGTATCCAAAAGAATTGAAAATAGGGGCTCAGATACTTGTAATGCCAATCTTCATATCAGAACTATTTATAATACACAAAAGATGGCAACAACCCAAGTGTCCCCAAAACAGATGAATGGATAAACAAAATGTGGCATATGCATACAATATAATCCTATTCTCCACAAAAGGAATGAAGTTCTGATACATACAGCAACATAAGCGAACCATGATTGTAATATGCTAAATAAAAGAAACCAGACTCACAAATACAAACATTGTTAAGATCTCATTTACATGAAATATCTAGAAAAAGGCAAATGTATAAAGATAGAGTGATTAGAAGTTGGCAGGGACTGAGGTAAAAAGGGAGGGAGGCAGAATTTCTGTTTGGAATAAGAGTTTTGGAACGAGACAGTGGTGCATGCTAAGTCGCTTCTGTCAGGCCCAACTCTGTGAGACCCTATGGACTGCAGCCAGCCAGGCTCCTCCGTCCATAGGATTTTCCAGGCAAGAATACTAGCGTCAGTTGCATGCCCTTCTCCAGGGAATCTTCCCGACCTGGAGACTGAACCCGTTTCTCTTACATCTCAAGCATTGGTGGGCAATTTCGTTACCACTAGCACCATCTGGGAAGCAGGTAGTGGCAACACTGTACAACACTGAATATAATGCCACCAATTGTACACTAACTTGGTGAAGATGACAAATTAAATGTTTTATACATTTTACTATAATAAAAGTAGTAAAGAAAATGTATATGAAACAACAAACGTCCCTAAATAACCAAAATATTCCTCAAGAACAAGATGAGTGTGAGTGGGGTTTTCACCATCCAACATTCAGACTTCTAGTAAAGCTGTTGTAATTTAGATACTGAGGGAGGTTCTGTCACAAGAATAGACAGCAAACTTCACAGAATAAAGAACCTAGGAACAGATGACACAAACATGGCACATGACAGAGTTTGCATGTTAGTAGGGAAAGAAGGGACTATTTAATATATGACACAAGAATAACTGATTATCCATATTGAAAATATAATAAAATTGGATCCCTACCTTAAACCAACCAACCAAACAAAAAATTCAGATTAAAAAAATTAAATGTGGAAGGCAAAGCCAAAAATTGTTTAGAAGACAAAATAGGAGACTTTATGATCTCCACGGTGGGAAAGATTTAAGATGCAGAAAGTACAAAGCATTAATGTCATTAATTAAAAGCCTCTGTTGAACAAAATATAATCATCAAGAAAATACAAAGATAAGCTGTAAACTGAGAAAAGTGAAAGTTGCTCAGCCGTGTCCAACTCTGCAACCCTATGGACTACAGTCCATGGAATTCTTCAGGCCAGAATACTGGAGTGGGTAGGCTTTCCCTTCTCTAGGGGATCTTCCCAACCCAGGGATCGAACCCTGGTCTCCCGCATTGCGGGTGGATTCTTTACCAACTGAGCTACCAGGGAAGCTTCAAACTGAAAAGACATAGTAAACTCATACAACTATATAATTAAAGAATTCCTATAAATCAGTAAAAGAGAACTCAATAGACAAGTGAGCAAAAGACATAAACCAGTGTTTTTACAGAAAACACAAATAGTTCATAAAGCTATGAAAAGACACTCCACTGTATTGTAATCATGGAAAGCAAATAAAAACCACAATGAAATATGTCATCACACTCACTGGATTGGCAAATTTGAAGGCCAGATGGTACCAAATGTTGTCAAGGATGTGGAACAAGGAGGAAGTTGGTGAGGGTGGTGTAAATTGATGCAAATATTTTGATAACACTGATGTTTCCAATTTAATTTGGAAGTGTGTGACCAGGCAACCCAGCATTCCATCCCTTGGTGTATGCCCCAGAGAATGTATATGCCCCCCTGCATGTATAATAAGACACATGTTACAAAGAATGCTCAACGTAGCACTGCTTACAATTCCAAAAAGAAAAAAAAAAACCTGAAACATTCAAATATACATCAATAGTGGAATAGATAAGGAAATTGCTGTGAATTCACACAATAGAATATTATATAGTACACACATTCAAAGAATAAATCTAGGGGAGATTTTCAAAATATTTAACAATTGCACAGCATAGAAACTGACCAAACAAAATAAACACTAAGCAAACACAGTCACAGCCACGCAAGTGCACGCGAGCTGAATACAAATAAGGTATGAGTCTAAAACACACAATGTTAACTAAAAGAATTAAGTCATGAAAGAAAACCCATGCTCTGATTAAAAAACCAAATAATATATTGTTTAGGGACAGACGCATAAGTGATAAGACTATAAACAAAATGGTGATTAATAAGAACTCAAGATAGTGGTACCCTATGAGCGTGGGAGGAACAATATAATCAGGGAAGGATAAACAGGAAACTTCTAAGGTACTGATTTTAGCTGATTTCTTAATCTGGAAGTACAACATGAAGAGTTATTTTACATATCCTTTTGTATAACCATTTCAAATTTTTAAATTAAAGAATAAAATTCTAATAAATGAATATTAGGTAGCTCATGGAATCATCAGGGAAGCTGGAGAACCAGCTTATGTTAAGAGAAGCAAGACCTAAAAACCCAGAGAACCAGTCTGAAGTGCAAACTGCCCCAGTCGCTGGTGAGCAGCTTGCAGAACTGCCTTTTATGCCAGGGACCTTATCTTCCTACAAATTCTATGGGTAGCTAAGAATCCTCTTTAAGTCCTGATTTTTACATCTTTATTCTTGAGTCCAAATCTACCACACATACATCTAACCAATAGCATCCAGGCTACTTGCCCAGAACCTAGCTGCAAGCGAAGCTGGAAAAAACCTGGTACTCTGGTTCTTTTTTATTGGGCACCTACTATGAGCTATGTCTGACTCAGGACACCAAGGACATAATAGGGAACAAAATTCCTATCTTTACAGAATATATTTTCTATGAAGGTACGTAGGAGGTACTCAGACAACTAAAATAAATACTCAGACAACTAAAACAAGACTCACTTAGTGGGGGATAGTACAAGAGGAAGGGGATTCAAATTCTGGCCATCTAAAAAGAATTAACATCTCCACATAATATGGATGGTCTGTGTGACCATCTATGAATAAATAAGTTAAAGAAATACTCACTTAAGGCTTTTAATACACATTGCTAACTTTCTCTCCAAAAAAGTTTACTAGTGCATGAGTAATTCATTTCCCTACACTCTTCTCAAAAAATTTTTAATATTTACAAATTGGAAAAGAAAATTTTCATTTGTGTTTCTTTGATTCACAATCTATTTCTTTCCTTTTAAATTTCTGTGCATGTCCATTGCTCATTTTTCAGAGAAATATCAACCTTTATTTTTACAGAACTTTTGTCTATGACATATGTTGCAAGTAACTTTGCCAGTTTGTCATTCACCTTCTCATTTTATGGTGTTTAAAAAGCACAGATTTTAATTTTTAAAACTTTGATCTTAACTGCTCTATGATTAAACAATTTTCCGTTTATATTAAAAAACAACTTTGGTCTAGCAAACGTTTTCCCTTATAGTTTTTTCCCAATTCAGTTTTTCTTTTCCCAACTCAGAATTTTACAAGTCACAAATTTTCTTCTGGTATCAAATAGCTTAATTTCTCTATATTTATCAATCCTAAACTCTACTATCATTTTCCTCCAGTAGTCCCAGGAACATATTGAATAAGCAACTGTTTTTCCAGAATTGAAATGCTGCCTTTTATATACAAAATACTCTTATATGCTTGTTTATGTAATTCCTTCTCCATTCCATCATGCTATCTTAACTTGCATCACTGATTTGTTTCAGTATTGTGTTATGTTTTAAAATCTGGTACTGTAAACCTCCAACTTTCATTCTTTTCAAACATTTTCTAAATTGATTCTTCTTTCCTTTAAGTCCTTTTCCAAAACAGAAACATATAGTTAAACAGATTCATGCAGCTAGTTTGTATAAGGAAAGGTTTAGGGCAAAATGTATTAACATCAATTGTATTATGCAAATAAAACTGTTCATATGAAAACCTTAAGAGGAAAGTATATCATCTGTAAACATGCTAAAACATTGTGCTTCTCAAAAATTTAGAAAAAACTACTCACAACTTTTAAATGTTCCTAGTTGTAATACTTAAGTTTGTATGAATTTCAGTAGTGTGGAAAATATATGAAAAAACTAGGAACAAGAGAATATTCTGGCATCAATTAGAATTTACTTTTTTCAGCATTGCTGCTCTTACCTCTAGAGGTAGGGCTATTTTCAGATATACTGGATTTTACAAGATGTTCAATAATAGGGTAATAATAATTTAGACAGATAAATGTGGGCCATTCAAGTTTTAGGATATACTTCTGTTAATTTTAACACACACTGTGTTCATGAGGAGGAAAACTGGGTTTGGAACAAACTATCTGGAATCAACTGAATACTATTCTTAACGACTGACTACTGGATTATCTCTAGATTCCAGGGCCTTTTAGCTGTTCAGAAGGATATGACTAAAACAATTGTTGGAATGATTCTACTTTTTCATCATGATACGCCATGTCTTCTTTTCTGCCTCCCACTCTCTCTTTCCTTTGGCTTATGCCTTAGACATATTTTAAGTGCTGACAATCCCTGGATTTAAAAGTAGGTTTGATCCAAATCTGTGTGGTACTTTCCAGGGTAGTTCTTATAGCATTTACTCATTGGATCAGTAGCAGGAAGTATTTCTATTCACTGACTGTCACCTGAAAACCTGGAATCTTACCAATTACACAATTTTCAAGAATAAAATGAAATGTAAAAACTCCAGACATTTCAGTTATGGGCCCAACAGAAATCTATATTGTCACCACATATGAGATATTACAGATTATTATCTTGAGATTTTTTTCATCTGTCACAACACTAAGAATTAATATAGCCCTGAAGTCTGACAACTGTACATCTTCAAGTGGTATAGCTCAAAACAATAAAAATATTTCTTCTGCAAAAACCATCATTATATCTAGACTATTTTTTCACCAAGAACACGAGGTGGAACTATTAGACCTTAAGAAAGCCTAATTTATGTTTATCATAGGAAAAAAATAGGCTTTGGAAATCCAATATATCTAAGTTGGAAGCTGCTGCCCGTGCAGCCAAATGGTCATTCAAATTATTTACTCTTACTGACTCATAGATCTTATTTTTTAAATAGTATATTTAACAAGGATTATATAAGATTAGGAATATGAGATTTCCTAACACACGCCACGTATAGTAGGCACTCAAATGTGAGTTCTGATTTTCCCATCCTGACACTGAATCAGATTAAAAATAAACACACAAACAAAACAACAAAAACCAACTTGGATTTGAGAATCATTTAACATACACAGTATGTTCTTTATTTCTTTGAGCGATTAAGTCATGTTACATCTGTCACAGAACAGTATCGAATCAGTCAGAAAAATATCTGTTTTACCTCCAGCAGAACTCCAGATGGCTCGCTTTTTTTTTTTTTCCCCCTTAAATCTTAAACTAAAGGGGCCGGCATATATTCCTGAACTGCTTTCCATCTTTAGAATCCTTGATTCTATAATCCTACGATTATAGAAACAAAGCATTTTCAAACCTCCACTGTAATAAGAATTTTAAAGCCTAACATTCATACTGTTAATATGAGCCTGTTTTCAGATTCAGGAAAAAAAAAAAATTCGTCATTACCCACTGGTAAAGGAATGCCACTAAAAACTACTTAAGAATACTTAAATGCTTCAGTGATTCCGAATCGCGCCGCGGGAATAAGGAAATATTTATGGAATAATATAGCACGGCATCCTCGGTGGGCTTTTGCGTCTGCGTAAGCATTTAAAAATGATCATCAATCGCGCAGTAACCGCCTGAGCGCTGGGCAAGCCGAGCTATCCGCCAGCTGCGAGGACCCGGCGGACTGGAGAATGGGAAGAGCCCCGGAGCGGGCTTTGAAGGCTTTCCTAGTGCAAGCAACGGCGGCTCGGCGTCCAGCCTGAAGCGGCGG
>NW_011494746.1:980808-987563 GCF_000754665.1 Bison bison bison | reverse complement strand
GTCCGCCATCCGCGCGGTCGCTGGGCCCAGCCGCTCGGCGCGCCGCAGCCCCTGCCCACGGAGCGGCCTCTTCTCCCGCCTGGCTCCTCCACGCACGAACGGAACGCGTCGAGGGTCGAGATTGGTGGGAAGGCGGCACCAGTGCGGCTGCGCCGTCCCCAAGCCCGCCCGGGAAGCCGAGCGCGGGGTGGCCTCGCCAGTTAGGGATGCTTGAGGTCTGAGTGGGCAGGGTGGTGCCTTCGCTTCTCCGCAGCCCTGCTACTCCCTGATTTCGTGTCACTTGCGATTGTGTTGTGTGGGCGGAACAGCCTAACTCTGTACCTTATCCAGTGACTCGATGGACTTATTGTACACGGACTTGATGTTGCTGTGACTTAAATCAATGTATTAGTACACAAATGCTTTATGAGGGTTTGCCTTTTCCATTCAACTTCCGGCAGAGACAGTTATCCAGAGAGAGGGAGAGAATAGGAGAGAATGAGAATATATATATATATATATAATTATATATATATATTTAATTGAAAAATTTCTAAAACGTACGCCAGCAAGCTACAGCCTGCAGGCCAAATCTTTTTACTACGTGTTTCTGTGGCGCCCACAAGTTAAAAATAATTATACATTTTTTAATAGTTGAAAAAAAATTTAAATTATATTACTCATAAAAAATACGAATCCAAATTTCAGCATCTGTACATAGTTTATTGGCACACAGCCACTCTAATTCGTTTAAGGATTGTCTGTGGCTGCTGATGTAAGCCACAGAGTTGAGTAGGCCCAGCTGAGTACCTGCAACAAAGACCAGATAGGTCTCACTGTGGAAAATGTTTACTGTCTGGCCCCTTCCAGAGAAAGCTGCCTAACCCTTGCTATAAAATGATGTTACTGAAGTGAAACTAGTGCCAAGAGGGAAGACAATAATCATGCCAGTGTCTATAAATGCCCCTGTCCTTTAAGAGAATGTGGCCGCTCACCCCTCAGAACGTTAATTTATTCAGCATATGTTTATTAAGTGCCTGCTTGCTGTAGCTAGTTGGTACTGAGGCCCCGTTAGACACAAACGCTGAAATAATCAAGTATTATTGACTCCTTAGAGTCTTGTAGTAATAGATACTAAATAAATTCTAAATATGTAGGTACTGACCTTCCCTGGTGGCTCAGCAGTAAAGAATCTGCCTGCCAGTGCAGGAGACCTGGGTTCAATCCCTGGGTCGGGAAGATTCCCAGGAGAAGGAAATGGCAACCCACTCTAATATTCTTGCCTGGGAAATCCGTTGGACAGTGGAACCTGTCGGGCTCCAGTCCAACGGGTCGCAGAGTCGTACATAAGCAACAAGTCGAATACACTGGAAGTCACTGTATAGCAGTTCTTAGGAATCATCCTCACATTTCATAAGACTGCACGTTCACTTATAAGCACTCCAAGGTTTTATTGTAACTCATTGGAGCAAGCGTTTTGACGCGTGGCAAATTAACAGCTCACTTGCTGGAATAAGACTGAGTAATCCTGGCTCCATCCATCACTCACTGAATGTTTCATCTTGAGTGAGCCATCTACCTACCATATCTGTGTCTCACTTTTCTCATCAGTAAAAGGAAGATGTTGAAAAAACAGCACACAACTCATTTGGCTTTACAAGCAATATATTAATACATTTAAAGCGCTTAAAGGCAGCCCGCAACTTAAATATAAAGTGGAGTGGGTGAGAACTATGGTGACGTATAACAGCTGCGAGTGAATGTCAGGGAAATCCCTGTGGTGACACAGAGCATTTCCAGGGCTTGTGTGAAGCAGAAAACATAAGTACTGAAGGGCCCCAAGGTCCGGATGAGCCCGACGGGAGTCACGGAAGGTGGAGGGGAGCGATGAGAGCGCAAAGTGGGTTCCATGAAAGCACTTGAGATAGGGAAGCGCGTTCCCAACCCGACAGCAGGGCACTCGCTGGTCAGTATCGCAATATCAGAGCAGTGTAGGCTCGTTTTCTCCTGTAACTTAGAGGGTGCAGGGAGGCAGCCTGCCTGGCCCGCGGAACCGCAGATATTTCCACGCACTGAGAGGAGTAGCGGCCTCTGGCGCTATTTAATTATAGAGAACTGGCGTTTCTGGGGCGGGGCCAGGACGGGGCTCTCCCGGGAAGGGGCGGAGCCGGGGCCGTGGCGCCAAAACGCAAACATGGCGCCTGAGCGGTTAAGGAGCCGGGCGCTCTCCGCCTTCAAGCTTCGCGGATTGATGCTCCGGGGGTGAGTCGGCCGTATAGCTGGCGGGATAGGAGGGGAGAGCCAGGGCCAGACTGCCGTGCGGGGCAGCGGGATGAGCCGCACTCCGAGACGGAACCTGGTCTCTGGCCTTAAAATGACAGAGACCCTGAGAGAGTTCTAAGAAGCGAAGAGGATCTGGCGATGCCTTCCTAGATTCCCCGACGCGGACTCGTAAAGTTTCTCCCGGAAGGGATGAGGCTCTCCTGCACTTGCCAAACAGCCGGAGAAGCGGCGATAGGTTCCGCAGCATCCGTATATTAGCACGGTGCTTGGGCGCTCTCTGCCCGCTTAATCTTTTCCTCTGCGGCGTGGGAATCCCAGCGTCGCTGCTCACGTGGTTACGGAGACAGCGAATGAGAGACCTGGGAAAGCCCATTGCTTGCCAGTAGCTGTCAGATTAGTACAAATTGTGGGCCCTGCCAGCCCTCCCAATTTTAGGTCAGGTCCTATTCTTGAGAGAGAATTCCTGAAGGGTTAAAAAGTGGGTAGGTTTGAAGCATGTCTTTTTTTTTTTTTTAAAGATTTCCTTTAGAACGTCTCTTGCCATATCTGTGTTTTCTACGATTTGTAGAATGATCCTATACAAGATTTTTCTCATTAAATCTGCCTTAAAAAAAAAAAAGAATACGGTATTTACATATGTAAACACCTGCCGGATGGGACACACGTCTCTACCAGGTTTTGATTGGTCTTGTGTGTGTAGAGGTTTTTGGTTTGTTTTTGTGAAGATGAGTTTTATGGGACTTTTACCATGTTTTGGGGTTAGTGAACAGGGGCAAGAGTGGATATTCTGTAGGAGAAAATAATAAATTCTGATTATTTGATTATCTATTGATCCCCGACATTTAAAAAATACAAGCAATAAATCAGTTGGTATTTTTCTTTTCACTTAGGATTTGACTTAACACCGAGCTGTCATTCATTAATTCAGTCAGAAATACACTGAAATATATTAGCCGCAAAATACTTATGGAGCAAGGGAGTAGGAGAGTACAACACTGCGGAGGTTGGGGGTCAGATAGTGTATTAATTATTTATTGCTGCATAACTCATTACCCCCAATTCAGACGTTTAAAACAGCAGGCACTTAGATTCTCACATTTTCCATGGGCCAGGAATTCAGGTAGGCTTAGCTGGGTCCTTAGCTTCACCGTCTCTCAAAAGGTTGCAGTCAAGATGCAGTCATCTCACGGTCAGTTGGGCAGGGTTTGCTTCCAAGTTCATTCAGTGATTGGCAGGATTCAGTTCATCCAGGATTGTCCGACTGAGGGCTTTAGTCCTTGCTGGCTCTTGAGGCTCCCCAACATGGCAGCTTACTTTATCAAAATTAGCAAGAGAGTCTGCTAGTAAATGAAAGCCAGTTTTTTGTAACTTAAGGCAAGAAAGTGACATCTTGTCACTTAAAAATGTTTATTTTTAAAAGTACAATACCAAAAAAAAGTACAGTACAGTAAAATATTTGATCACTTGTGCCATATTCTATTATTAGAAGCAAGTCATTAGGTCCAACCCACACTCAAGGGGAGGTTATTAAACAAAGATGCGATTACCAGGAGGTGTGGATTATTAGGCGTCATCTTAGAAGTCTGTCTAGCATGGATATTAAATAATTCACAATTATTTACTTTCAATTGTGAAAAGGATCCAAGGAAAGAAGTGCTGTGATAGTGTATAACCAGGTGTATAAAGAGTTCTAGAGTCAAGAAAGGCTTCATTAAAGAATGATTTGGGGGGGGGGAAGAAAAAAAAGAATGGTTTGAACTGAGTATGAGCAGGACTTGAGTAGGTAAAGAGTAGGGGAGAAGTGACCATATCAAGATCTTGAAGCAGGAGAGCATCAGGAAGTCCAGAGACACTGGATAAGACCAGTGAGATTTGACAGGGACCAGATCCTGTATGACTTTGGTCTATCCTAGTAGCTTTCCCAAGAGTCACCCAATACATGTGTGATTTTAGGGAATCAATCATGTTCTATAATAAACTAAAGGGATGTGACACCCACACATGAAACAATAAGCAACCTAAGATATATAACAATTAATATTGATATAAAGTGTAAAGTTGTGGTCCACAAATATAGAATGGCATGGAATTAGCTAATTGTTTAAGGAGACAGTGTTCACTCTGAGAATTATCATTATTTAAATCAAGAATTCATGTGATTTATTCAAAATTTCAGTTTTATTGATTATGGGGGGGCCGGGAGAGAGTCATGTGATTTTAGTGAATGTTATTACCTCTACGACGATATTCAAATGTCAAAAGTTTTTTCTAGCCCATTTTTTTTTCTTATTTTACAGTTGAAAACGATGATGAAATTACTGGAACTTAAGCAAATGCATTATCAAGTTAATAAATATTTATTTAATTGTCTGTTATATTCAGAACATTGAAGCAGACTGAGTTTATTAATGTCAAGTAATACATAGTACAAGGCTACTTGATATAGCAGATGTAAGGTACCTATAAGTGAGATTAACAATTTCAGAAGGAAAGGGAGATTGTAGCTGGTAGAGCTGGTTTAGGAAGTCTTCCTAGAAGAAGGATGTGATTTGGGATTTTAAGAATGGTTCTATTGGCAGTGGGTAAGAGAAAGACTTTGTTCAGAAAGCACAAGAAGGGGGAGTATTGCTTGCAGGGAGGAGTGAGTGAGTAGGTCATAATTTCAATGCTGGATTGACGAATCTTTGCCAGATTTTGGCATAAAACGTGTAGCCTTAATTACCAGTCTCTCTTATCAGCGAAGCTGTTAAGTACCTCACAGAAGCTCTTCAGTCTATCAATGAAATAGAGCTTGAAGATGCACTGGAAAAGATCATCGATGCAGTTGAAAAGCAACCCTGTAAGTAACATTCTCTGTAACATATATTGTTCATATCGTTCTACATCCTCAGTTATCTTAAAAAGTTTAAGGAGAAGTTGAGGACTCAGTATTGAATGTCCCGGTGGCATGAGACATACCCCTGGTAGCACTACCCCTGGTAGCACTTATTGCTAAGGGGGAGCCTCTTAATTCTGTTGGAACCTTGGGGCATTCCCAGAGACTCTTTTACAGTTCTTCCCTTTTATGAATTTCCCTCTGATTCCTTTATGGTTACTTTCTTTTCTCTGTTTGCCTGTTTCTTTGTGTTGCTTCAGTTCAGTTCAGTTCAGTTGCTCAGTCGTGTCTGACTGCCGGGGTCCAGCCCCGGTGGATCCAGAGAATTCGAAGGGGAGACAGCTTCAGTGATCAGGATACGATAGAATTAAAGATATAGAGTGGTTAAGTAAGGATAGCTCAGTAGGAAAATTCAATGGAGAAAAGAGGCTGAATAACTTGGTTTACGTGGAAAACCAATAAAACTCCAAGACAAGGAGTTTGCGTCACCTACATAGGCCGCAGGCATCCTTCCGTTCTCCCAAAGGAGAGGAGACACTAAGGCCTCCCCGGTCAGATCTTAGAAGCCCAGGCAAAATTAGTAGGCTTGATGAGCCTCCACGCTCCAGATGGGAATTCAGCCAGAAAGTGAGAGAAAGAACGACATGAGGAGACCAGTCTTTCTAGGAACTGATCCCATTCTTTATTTTCCAGGGTCCGCTTTTATACACAGAGATGTAATACAAAAGTAGTCACGTGGGGTCAGCAGTCCTGACTCTTATTGAAACCACGCTTTTTTTCTGCATTCCTTCCGATATACAAAGTTCTCAGGTGATTTACATCATCTTCTGGCCAAGAGGCCTGCTAACATTTTATGACCCTTTCTGATTATGATTAGTCAACCAGAAAACTTACTTTCTCCAAAGGTGACTTTTCTTAAGTCAGGCACCACCCTCCGAAGGCACCAGATAAATTTGCATTCCTATAGGGCAAAGGTGCAGTGGGCTATAATCAAGAAAAGAATTTACTTAGCCTAAGGTCCAATGTGATTAATATCAAGGTTAATACTTATTTCTCTCATATGTTAGTTATATTCATTAATGTGTATAAGCGGCAAGGGATATGGAGATGTAGCAGCAAATATTGGCTCAACAATGAAACCCTCCACCGGTATAATTCCTAACTAGCCCACTAATACTATACTAATAATTTTCTAACTTCTCAAAAGAATCTGTTTTTAGAAAGTTTAGAGCATCTTGTGCCTCTCACGGGTGGGAGGCTGTGAACAATCACATGTGGCCGGACAAACCTGTCAGGCAGGCTAGAGAACCTTCAGAGGAGTTTGTAGGTTGAAACACTCCTGTTACGCCCAGAAATTATTATTAACTGGAGCTCTAAGTTAACTCCTTCTCCAAAAGAGGTGGTGGGGGACAGCCCCCCATAAAGTCAGAGGTGTAGGTGAGAGCACAAAGCAATAAAGTAGGCAGCCTCTGGTTTTGGGGGTAGATGCTCGAGAATTTCCAGGGGGACTCCTGAGGCTCGATTCCGCCTTTGCGTATGCCGAGCCTCCTTCCTCATGACCTTTGCCACGGGCAGAGTTCCTCACACTGGCTCCCTGCATCCAACTCTTCGCGACGCC
>NW_011494746.1:974132-980708 GCF_000754665.1 Bison bison bison | reverse complement strand
TCAGGTGGCCAAAGTATTGGAGTTTCAGCTTCAACATCAGTCCTTCCAATGAACACTCAGGACTGATCTCCTTTAGGATGGATTGGTTGGATCTCCTTGCAGTCCAAGGGACTCTTAAGAATCTTCTCCAACACATAGTTCAAAAGCATCAATTTTTTGGTGCTCAGATTTCTTTATAGTCCAACTCTCACATCCATACATGACTACTGGAAAAAACATAGCCTTGACTAGATGGACCTTTGTTGGCAAAGTAATGTCTCTGCTTTTCAATATGCTGTCTAGGTTGGTCATAACTTTCCTTCCAAGGAGTAAGCATCTTTTAATTTCATGGCTGCAGTCACCATCTGCAGTGATTTTGGAGCCCCCCAAAATAAAGTCAGCTAGTTTTTACTGTTTCCCTATCTATTTGCCATGAAGTGATGGGGCCAGATGCCATGATCTTAGTCTTCTGAATGTTGACCTTTAAGCCAACTTTTTCACTCCTCTTTCACTTTCATCAAGAGGCTGTTTAGTTGTTCTTCACTTCCTGCCATAAGAGTGGTGTCATCTGCATATCTGAGGTTATTGATATTTTTCCTGGCAATCTTGATTCCAGCTTGTGCTTCTTCCAGCCCAGTGTTTCTCATGGTGTACTCTGCATATAAGTTAAATAAGCAGGGTGAAAATATACAGCCTTGATGTACTCCTTTTCCTATTTGGAACCAGTCTGTTGTTCCATGTCCAGTTCTAACTGTTGCTTCCTGAGCTGCATACAGGTTTCTCAAGTTAGTTATTTTTAAATGTTTGAGGGAAAAAAAGAGTGAGCGAGAATAACTTTCCCTTCCTGCTTCAGCCTTTCTTGAGGGATCTTTTTGTTAAATATTCAATCTTTTGCCATAAGCATGGACCTACAAAAGAGAAATGCTCTTCTCCTAGAAAAAATGTCCAGTTTCTAGAGCACTGAAGAAGGGAGGTGGGTGTGGCTTGCTCTCATAGGTTGTACAGATGCCGGTTTCTTCAGTTAAATGGGTGGAAACTTTCTGTGATAGAGGAGAAATTGCTATTATATCTCATTTTTACTTCTAAGGACAGAATTTTATTTTATTTTTTTTCTAAGGGCAGAATTTTAAATATATCTTTGTTTTAAAATTTTCCTTACAGTTGAAAATTTAGAAATGATTAATTTTATAAAATTAGTATACATTAATGGCACATGATGGCATTTTGCCTGAGAACATACCACAGTGGTTAAGGGCACCCAATCTGGAAAGAGGCTCTTGTTTGTGTTGCTTTCTACTCCTTCCAGTTATGTTCATCAGCAGGTTATTTGACCTCTTGGAGTTGCGCTTTCCTCACCTGTAAGACATGGCTTGAACATCAGTCTTATAAGACATCTATCCAGTAATGCTTGTTAAGTACTGAGTATAGTGTCACTTGTTTACTAAGGGCTTAATAAATGGTGGCAGTTATTGTTATTACTGTTACTCTCGTGCCTGTTGAAACATAGCAGTTGTGGGGACTTCTCTGGTGGTCAAGTGATTAAGAATCTGCCTTCTAGGGCAGGGGACGTAGGTTCTATCCCTGATGGGGAACTAGGATCCTGCATACCGTGGGAGCACAGCCACACACACACAAAAAGGAAGAAACATAGCAGTTGTGATGAAAAGCTATACTAATGTAACCATATTAACCTAGGAGCTTACAGAAGCATTTGTATACCTGAATGTATATTGCTAAACAATATTTAGAAAGCTGAGGCATTTGACTGTGTATCAAGGTATTATAAGTGTATTTGAGAGAAGAAAATTAAGATATTTGAGATAAGACTTTTGTTAGTTACTGTTCTAACCTAACATGCTTTTTCCTCTTAAAACCTATGTAATGAGAATCTTGGGTTTAGTGTTTACAGATTATTTTAAGGAAAAACAGCCATGTGTGGAGAGAACTAAATTGTATGCCTGTTTTTAAAATTTGACTTTGAACTTCTCTTTTCAGTGTCATCAAACATGATTGAACGATCAGTAGTGGAAGCAGCAGTCCAGGAATGCAGTCAGTCAGTAGATGAAACTATGTATGTGGACAAATTTCACTTTTTCCCTGTACAGAAGTGTTATTGAGTGCTTATTTTAAATTATTTTCTTGGGAAAATAACCAGTGGTCACCATTTCTACAGTGGTTCTTGCTTTGTGTTTCTTTTTGTTGATAGCTACATTATAAGCTATCATTGGGCTTCCCTGGTGGCTCAGATGGTAAAGAATCTGCCTGCAATGCGGGAGACCTGGGTTTGATCCCTGGGTTGGAAAGATTGCCTGGAGAAGGGAATAGCTACCCACTCTAGTAGTCTGGCCTGGAGAATTCCATGGACAGAGGAGCCTAGCAGGCTATAGTCTGTGGGGTCACAGAGTCACACGACTGAGTGACTTTCACTTCACTACATTATAAACCTCAATATTACATGACTCATCTTTACTATTTTTATCTCAGGATTTGAGATTTTGATGTGTTTGTACCATGACAGACTTTTTCCACTTACCCAACTGATTTAATATTTTATATGCTACAGGTGAATTGAATTGATTATTCAGAGGTGTAATTTACTTTTTATCTTAGGAAAGGGCTGAGTCCCAAAAGTTCAGGGACGGGACTTAGGTAACATGCTGAATGGCCAAGGAGGGTAGAACCTTAGCTTTATGACTTGTTACCCTGTCTCATACTGTTAGAGCTTAGGAATTTATATGGCAGTAATTTTTCTGGGTTTTATTCCCAAGTGTACCGCTTTCCTTTCCTCCTTTGAATGTAATACTTCTTTCCAAATTCACAGGGTTTAACTGAAACAAAAACATCTGGGAAAAATGAAAAGAAACAGTTTTAACATTTTTTTTTCCTACTGGGGCAATGGAGATGATTGAAAGGAGTCATTACTCCTTTTGGTCAGTAGTTTTAATCTTTTTTTTTTTTTTGCTATACGATAGGTTTTGTTGGTTATCTATTTAAAATATAGCAGTATGTACATGTCTATCCCAAAATTTTAATCTTTTTCCTATTAGAACTTATTAGAGCTGCAAAAATAGAGAAATTAAGGTATTTAAATTTTATCCTTGCCAACTCATTGTTTAAGATACTAGAGTACTTGCTCCTAAATCCCTCATTAGAAATTCAAAATGATTGTATCAAAGTATAAGGACTATCATCCTAAAGTAGGCGTTAAAGTTACCCATTGTTTCTGTCAAGCTGTTCATATGCTGCTGTGCTGTGCTCAGTCGCTCAGTTGTGTCTGACTCTTTGCAACTCCACAGACTGCAGCCCTCTAGGCTCCTCTGTCCATGGGGATTCTCCAAACAAGAATACTGGAGTGGGCTGCCATGCTACTGTCAGCCAATATAGAGTTTGAGTGGGGACTGAATTATAAATGATCTTTGCAACTCCAATTGTCAGAAAGTCATTATATTATAGCAGAAGGAAGAGGCTCTCATTATTATAGATGCATAAGGAGCATGGGTAAGTTAAATAACTTGCTGAGACTGATCCACTAGAAAACCCTGGTGCTGTGCCTAGAATCAAGGCTTGCTTCAAGTTCACTGGTTTTCTGCTTCTCTATACTAGGTGCTACCAACAGGTGAGCATGAAGTTTTTTTGACCATTTTCATTTTGGGAAATAGATATAATTTTAGGGAAGTTTTTTTTTAGATTGGAATATTTATGCAGTAGTGCTGAGAATAGTGCTATTTAACCTCATTGAAACATGGTTATATTACAAGTGTCTGAAGGTAAATTATTTTGTGAATTGCCCTTCTCTGACACTATATGTGTCAATATTCTGATATAGTCAGAATTTGGGGGGCAATTCTTTTTTCTGTTTACATCTTTTCCTGGATCACTTTTGCATGATATTTTGGATTAAAAAATAGTTGGAAATGAATTATACCCTTAAATAATATTGTAGCTTATAAAAGTAGTATATATTAGGAGAGATTTCTTTAAGATGTCACTATTTTATTATAAATGTTCTTTTCCAACAGATGACATTATTAATTAGAAGTAGATTAAATTTTTTGTTTGTTTGAGAGTATTGGCAGTGCTTTCTTTTCTCTGAGAGGAAAATATACAGGCTACAAACGCTGTATTATTTTGAAACGATGGCATTTGACAGGGACCTTTGACATTTTGTATTATTTTGACACTACAAAAAATTGTGTACATGATCTGTGGAAAGTATATGTGTATGACATAAGATTATAATGCAAGTTTTCATGTTCACTTGGAATACTTATTTTTTAGTAAATCAGGTTTGTTCCTATGGGTTGTTTTTCAGAGATCATATCTTCAATATCATAGGAGCATTTGATATCCCACGCTTTGTGTACAATTCAGAAAGAAAAAAATTTCTTCCGTAAGTATGCCATCCATTGAGGTTAAGCTAATTTCAGATGTATATTTTTTTTCAGAAGGTATATAGTCTTTCATTTTTGATCTATCTTTGTGTATTATGATAGTCATAAATAGACATATTCTTTTTTTTCTAGTTTATTAATGACCAACCACCCTGCACCAAATTTATTTGGGACAGCAAGAGATAAAGCAGAGCTGTTTCGTGAACGATACACAATTTTGCACCAGGTAAGTTGGAGGGGGAGAAAGAGGCTGTTTCAACTTAGGTGAGACTCAGGAATAACTAAAGGATGGGCTTTTGTACTCTGAAGTTTGTCATTCAGTAGACTGTTGTTGGGCTCTCTGTGTTTGAGACCATCTAGAGGATACAGATATGAAAAAAACACTTTAACAATCATGATGATGGTAAAAATAGTAGCTAACATTTTTCACATGCTTTTGATATGCCAGGCATTGTTTATTACTTTACAGACATTGCTTATCATTTGATCACCATAATATCAACATTCAGTATGTATAAATGCTATTTTTCCCATTTTACAGATGGGGAAACTGAGACATAGAGAAGTTTAGTCACTAGCCCAGAGGCTATATCTAGTAAGTAGAATGAGGATTTGAATCTAGTCAGTCTGACTTGAGCCCAACATTTGCCTCCTACACTGTAGTCTATGAAGTTGAAGACATGTGCACAAATAAAATATAGAGTAGAATTTTATACATGCCTTAGAAGAAATACAAAGAGGATGCATTCCATAGAAGAATCAGACGGCTTCAGGGAAACGATGGCATTTGACAGGGACCTTAATTGCTTTGATCTTGTGGAAATGGGGGAAAGGTGGTGAACAGTGTGAACAAAGAGCAAAAGGTAAAGTGGACTCTGCAGGAAATGATGAGCACTCAGTCCTTCGTGTGGAGAGGAAGGCTTGTGAAGAGGAGTAGCATGGGATAAGGCTGTAAAGTCAAGTGGCAGCTAAATCATGGATGTGCCTTGGATGCCATTCTTGGGAGTTGGACTCTGTTCTCTTGGTACAAGGAGCTTTAAAATACCACAGCGATTCATTACATCAGGTTCCTTGAACACTTCCTCTCTCAGTAGATTTTAGAATGAATTAGAGCATGAGAGAAGACTTACAGGTATCTGTGATATTAGTCGTGGCATAAATGATAGCCTGAATGAAGGCAGGCAAGGGGAGCAGAAAGAGGGGGCAGTCCAGGAACATGGAAGCCATAGTTTCATGGTGACTGGACAAGAACGGGGAGAGTGAAAACTCAAAGATGATTAAGGTTTTGAGCCTGAGAGAGTACACGGGTAGCGTAATGATAATAAGTTAACAACTAGGAAAAGGAGAAGGGGGAAGGTGATGGCAGGTTCTATTTCAAACAGTTGAGTTCAGGTCACCAGCAGGATATCAGGTGAGATGCATGTCTGCAGGAAAGAAAGAGATCTGGGTAGGGAGAGACTGAGGGGGCATCTGCCTCGAGTCACAGGTGAGGCTGAGCTCCTGAGAGATGACGGAAAAGGGAAGAGGATAAGTTTGGGGGCTAGGTTAGGGTGGTGCTATATGGCAGAAGCACAGGGAGGTTTCAAGGAGGAGAGAGTGGTTGGCAGGAGTAAGCACTGAACAGAGCTTGAAGAGAGTGAGCCCTGAAGACATTATTCTCTCCTGCCTTCATCCTCTACACAGTGCTACCAGATTGCTCTTCCCAAAGTTCAGCACCGATCCTGTAATGATTTTGCTCACAAGTCTTTCAAGGAAGTTTACTTCTTGTTGAATTAAATACAAGTCTTCCAGTCACACATTTTTGGCCTAATCTCTACTTTTCCCTTAGAAAAGTAGAGGAGCCAAAACTGAAACGTGGAATTTTTCTGTTTCTTCACGTCTTCTGTGACTTTGTGTAAACTATTCACTCTCTCGCTGCTCTTCTGTCTTATCTCTACTGTTGAAACCCTCCTCATTCTGGAAGGGCCCGCTCAGATTCCTCCTGTTTTCCGAAGCCCTCTGTGATCTCCAGTTGGATGCAGTCTCTTTCTGCTTTCAACCCGCTGACGACTCAGTGTGTCTCCTGTGTCAGTTACTAGAGTTGGTCCTGCTGGGCATTCGGGGTGCGTAGCCCTGTTGTCAGACTGCACACTCCTTGTTTATTTCCTCCACATTTGGCATAGTGCTTTTCACAGAGAAGATGCTCAGTAAATACCACTTTCTTTTT